>NW_019525240.1:655889-683580 GCF_002814215.2 Seriola lalandi dorsalis | reverse complement strand
ACCACCCCCCAACCCCGTCACCACTACCCCCCCACCACCACAGACGTGACCCCACGTCAAAAAAGAAATGGAGGGGAGGGTTGAGGTGGGGGTCGACGATCCATGTCTCTCCAGCCTCTGTGATGTGTGTGTTTATGTGTGTTTGTGTGTGTGTGTGTGTATGTGTGTGAGGTTAACATTGCGGTGCATATGCCATGGCTATGTAATGGCCTGGGGCTCTCTCCCTCTCTCTCTCTCTCTCTCTGTCTGTGTCTGTCTCTCTCCCCGGCTGTGGTCAGAGCAGTTGTCCCCCAGACCCAGGTGACTACATGACAACTGGCCTCATCCTCAGCAGACTGGCAGCCATCCATGGCTGGGGTGGGTGGGGCAGAGATAGAGGTGAAGCATGTGAGGTCTTGGTTGTTGGTTCTAACACCACATTTGGATGGAAATATGTTTGGGCTGTGGAAATGTAATGATTGACAGTGTCCCTTTCTTCAACAAATACTTTTGAGTTCCTTCGATCAAGGTATCACCCAAAATTTTGGACCTTTCCTTTAAGGGTACCTCAGTTTAGTGTTGGTTGTAAACAGTCATCGGGCTGTTCTGTTCATGTATTCCATCGTAGTGCAGCAGATAACTGCAACAATCTTTTAAATGTGTGTGTGTTTATCTCTCTAAAGGCCATTAATTTGTAAAAATCCACTTGGCCACTTGAAATTTTAAAATTTCAAGATGGCCGTCATTTCTGGCATATGAAACACATATTTTTAACACATAATTGTATCCCATGTTTTAGACCATGAGGATGTCAAATTCACAACTCTTACATCTCATCAGAGCTTTATTATTTTTTGCAATTTTCTAATATTTGATGTGAAAAATTCTGCATAAAACACAATGTATTTGCAAACCATTTATTATGAATGATGAAACAAAAGTTCTGTTGGAGCCGACAGTCTACTTGTTTTTACACTGTACTAAATTTTGCCTTCTACGTTGTTAAAATGTTTGATGACAGATAGATCATTCAAATGAGAAAACAGTGGATGAACTTATTTCAAAAAATAACATTTCCTTGCTAGAAATGGCAGCCATTTTTAATTTTCGAGTGGCTACCATATTTTATCAAAAGAGTAATACCCAAGGAGGATTTGTACCAAGTTTAGCATTAGTATCCACATTTGAAAGATTGCCCTGGAATACGCAGTTATCGGCTGCGCTATCGGGGGAAATGACTCCGTGAAGGACGGAGGACAGGCTTGGTTTCTTATCTCCACTCCAGTCTTTGAAAGTCTCCCTCCCTGAAAGAAGCACAGTGCAGTGGCCACAGTCGGCCTTGTGGATTAATCATCAAATAGAAATAATATCAGTTACATGGGTGTGTGGAACCCCTGCCTGAGGCTTTGATAGGTGAGAGCGTCTGCTTCACCGTCTCCAGACCAGAGCTCGGGGGAATTCTCACCAAACCTCCCACCTACAGCGACACACTCACACACACCCCGCCACACAGGAGGACCGAGTGTGAGGTGTGCGGCAAGAACATTTGCAGGAGAAAAGGAGGAGAAAAGGGAACAGAGTGCAGAAATTCTATGGAAATATGTGAGGAGAAGGCGTGAGACTGTGCCGCGGCTCCCCTATTGTTTTCTCATTAGTGAGCTGTATATGTGACTCCGGATTCAAGCTGTTTCTGTGCAAAGCAGGCACGGCACACGCACCATCAGTATGCAAGGCCTTTAGAGGAAAGGAGCTTAGTGCTTATTATTGCAATAACACCTAGCAGGTGAGTTTTGAATATGCATGAAATGAATATCACACATTTCCACTTTTTTTTATTATCATTTGCAGTAGAGTTCAACAGGCAATCACGTTCTGCAAAGCTGTGAAATCAAACATAAAACCCAGCAGCCATTGTACAAAATACTGGGATTGAAGGTCAGGGAAAGGAAAGTGTCATATATTATGTTTCTTTATACAGATCTACAGTAGGTGCACGTTTGCATCCATTCCCTTCATCAGTGAAAGGTATACAATCCTATATTTCTTTATGTTCACTTTTTCTTTTAACACAATCTGTGCCACAACTGGAAAGGCAGCAGTGATGGTGCTGCTTTTTAAAGAGTCACATATACAGTTCCCCGTTCACATTATGAAGCCATGTTGTTGTGGATGCTGAAGCCATTTCCTTTGTGTTTTTATCCTATATTTTCCTTTGTGCTGTTGGTGAAAGTTTACACTCCGCAGTTAAAAGCTTAAGTGGTGGGTATTTTATAAGCTGTCAATAAAGGCGTCTTCTATACCAGACCTTATCATATATCTTTAATTCACGCATTACATAAATGCAGTCATATTACACCTACACTTTACAGCAGTTTGTAGGAATTCATCATCATTATAGTTATTGATAAATGCTGAATTTCTGCCTCTCTTTTGCTATAAAGGACTCGGTCCATTGGTCATTTCAATTAAAAGAGAAAGTGCTGCCAGTCGTAATAAAGCTGACACAAATGAATTCATAAAACAATTGTATTTGTTTAGTCTAAAAGACATTAAAAACTGTGCACTGTTCTTTGGATAATCAGGTTTTTGGATATCATCAGGCCCAAAAGTGTCCAAACCACAGGGGAGTGTCATGTTCTCTGTTTCCTGTTTCCTGACAAGGACGTTAGGGTTGTGTCTCTATGAAGCAAAGGCATAAGTATCATGATGCTTTGACACCAGAGAGCGGAGAGCATCTCCCATCACGCTTCCTCTTTAACCATGACAACCACCTTTCCTCGACCTGAACCTGAAGTCCTCTGGTTCAGACCAAAGGCTTTAGAACAGGTGAATGGACCGTGAGTTGAGCTTGTTTTGTTTCCAGGGTCAAAGATGAACCATCAAAGGTGAGTAATGATGCATCTGTAGTTTGCGTGACAGCTCAGCAAACTCCATCTGCAGATGAAGACAGTATGATACGTTCAAAAGCTCCAGACCAACCAATTTGTTTAGGTTGAATTTACTTATTTCACAATTATGATCTAGTATCCCAACATTTTGACGTTTTATCTCACAGGTATGACTTAATCCGAATTTTGATTTTAAATCCTGAAGAGGTCCACATTTGAAAATTACAAAGTCAAAGTCCAAATTTTGACTTTTATTTAAATATTAAATAAATATTTAAACTCTTGACTTGTTATCGCACCTTTGACTTGATCTGAATTTTGACTTTGATCTTCTGGCCTCAATCAAAAATGGTACCAAGCATTTCATAGTTTTGACTTCTAATACATCAGAATCTTTTAACTTTGACTTACCATGCAAGTTTTTAGTTAAATCATCTCAAATTTCTTTTTTCCTTGAAGAATTAACTTAACCAGAAATAAAGCATAGAGGTGGGACTAGTTCATATGTATCTATACAAATACCGAGAGCAGCTGGTGGTTAACTGTTGTTATTTACATGCTCTTTTGCTTTTAAGATTGATATCCCTGCTTGTTTGGTTTCTCACACTGACTGATCTACAGTCACAGACAGACATGTCCACAGACAGATGTACATCTTTCCCTCGTGGTCCAATGATGCCTCACCACCTCTGCTCCGTTAGAAAGCATTGTTCGACAGCGGCTGCTGGTCCTGCTCCTCTCTCATCTTCTGTGGTGTGAAACATGTGCTAGCATCATTAGCTGCTGACTGAGTCCATTTGAGGCCATTTAGCAGCTCCTGCCTGCCTACAGTGCTGATATGTGTGTACATGTGAGAATGTGTGTGTGTGCATGTGTGTGTGTTTGTGTGTGTGTGTGTGTGTGTATATGTGTGTGTTTTGCACTGAGACAGTGTAAACCTCTGGTCTCTGAGCCGTAGGGTCAGGTTGAGAAGGGGGTTGATGTGTGTGTGTGTGTGTGTGTGTGTGTGTGTGTGTGTGTGTGTGTGTGTGTGTGTGTTGTTGCGATGACCAATAAGCACCTCATATAAACAGTGACATGATTTAAACTCCACAGTTTAGTTGGTTAGTCCTGACATGAGTGTTTCCTTATCTCTAATATTTTTTTTAATAATGAATTAGGTGGTTGTTGTTGTTTGCTGTCGGAGGAGTTACAGCCTACTGTAATGTGTGTGTGTGTGTGTGTGTGTGTGTGTGCTGTCCTTCTGCCAGTCTGTAGATCCACCTGGCGAGTGGAGGATATGCGGCTGCTGGCTGTGATTGGTGGATGGAGTGGTGCACTCAAGCAGACACACACTGTAAAATCAAGAGGACTTGTGGAGATATTGAGAGAAGTCCTTCTTTCTATTGTAAGCTGCTAACTGGGTGCATATGCCAAAAAAGCTTTTTCTCACTTCCTGAATTTCCTGTATTTTGGGGCCCATTGAGCTTGATCATTAGATTTTCTCTCGCATACCTGCCTGACTTCCTGTTGCCTCCCCGCAGACGTGTAAGACAGGAAAATGATTTGCTGCGTCTATTGGATCAAATTCTGATGTGATCCTGAGTGGTGGTACTTAAAGGATACATAGCATTAGCTGCTGTTAGCATTAGCAGCTGTTTACTTAGCACATTCGGTGGAAGAGAAATAGCTCCTTTAAGGTCAGAAATTAAATTGTTTTTCTTTTTCTGAAAATGAAGCAAAAAGATTCACTGATTCACACAGTGTGTCTAGGGATTACAACACGGCCCGGGACGCAGCTAGTTGGTTAGCATGCTCATTCCAGTATATATCTCTGAAATACAACAGATGGTGGTCTTGGTCACGACATCATCACTGTGGCTCCTTCACATACTATTGATGGTGTTAGTTCATTTTTTGAACATTTTAAACTAAAATTCTGGCCAGATCTTACGCAGTACACCTTTAAGTTAAGGTTTCCTTAAAATGTTCACTTAGTAATTAAGGCTTTCTTAAACTTCTAGAATCACATAAGTCAGTTCAACTGTTGCACAAAAGACCTTAGTGACCAAAGTTCACTGTGGTGAAGTTCCAGTCCAAACAGGAGGATGAGAAAGCTTTCATCATCTTTGATGTTTCTGGCTAATTGCTAATGGCAGTGGAAACAATAGAAATGGAAACAATAGAATTTACTGCTGTAGAATCTCTTTCATTGCTGTACATTTATTTTTTTACTTAACTAAGGAAACCTATTAAGAGATCTTGTGCACATACCCTTAAGTAACTCCCTCAGCAAAGGAGAAATCAAAGCTTAAGTCTCATACTTAGGTAGAAAAATTTAAGGTGTTTTGTGCAACTGGCCCCAGATTATTGTCTCCATAGTTGCGACCATCCTGTCAGAGAGTCAATATAAAGATGTAATGGGTATCATATGTGAACAGGCTAATGGAGTTTGCTGTATACAATCAAACAAAAACAATGGCGAGTGTAAAAGCAATTAGATTCCACACTTGCTTCTGGTTGATGGCATTACTGTGTGAAATACCACAATCGTTAAAGGCAGCGTGCTGTCACTTCCTGAAATTGTTGTGATGTGTAAAGTCACTTCAGTCCACGTCTTAGCAGAGTGTGGAAGTTTAACAACAATCAGCATCAATGACTCTAAGCCACACATCATTTCTTAAGGTAGAGCACAATCAGGCTATAATTCCCTCCTATGTTTCTCTCTTCTGCTTGCATCCTTCAAATCCTACCCCCTTCTTCTCTGGCCGTCCCGTGAGAGGGACTGTTGTTTACCATGTAAGAGAGAAATCATATTTGAGGGGCTTATAGCCAAGTCCAGGCACTCCCTGAGGAAGAGCCTATTACAACAGTAAGAGTGGATTAATTAGAGAGCGTCTCAGCAGAGTCGGGCTGAGAGCCTGGCTCGGCCAAAGGGGAGACATTAATCGCCTCTCTTCACACAGGTAACTGGCTTGGCCCTGGGGCCCCAGCGGCCAGCCAATTAATAGGGCCGGAGATACAAACCCACCCCGCTACTTTATCGCTGTTTGCCCTCAAGACATTTTATGAGGAGAGCAAGAGGATGGCAGAGTTTTTATTTCACATTTATTAAGGCTGGGGTTTAAAGCTGCACTACTGTATGTTAAAGTCCAGCTGTTGTATCTGCCTACACACACATTGCATGTGTGAGCACTATGTATGGAAGTCTATTTCTGCCAGGAAAAAAAGAAATAACTGGAGGATTGACAGTGACAGAAGTAAAAATACTCATGGTCAATCAAAAAGATGAGATACTAAGTCAAAATTAGGTAGCGAGTGAGGGAAATATAAAAACACTTGCTGTTGTTTGTTGAGGTAGGATTCAGTTTCACTTCTTTGCTGGTACTTAAAATGAAATAAAAGTATTAACTAATAAGTCTAAATTCTCATACTTCAGACTCTTTGTCTCCTTATTCTGACTTAAAAGGCAATATCCAGACTTGCTAGCTATAATTTGATTTATATCAAAAGTCAAAATCCTTATGTAATGTTTCATAGTTTTGACTTCAAAAGTCCAAATGTAGAACTTAAAAAGTCACAATTTTGATCAAGTATTCCAACATTTTGACTTTTTTTTTTGTGTCTGTCTGTCTGTAGATTGATCATGTGACCACAATAACGTCACAACCTACAGGTGTGTAGTTGAGAACAAGATGAAGGCTGAGTTTGAACCTGGGTGTGGTCTAACCCGTTAGCTCTGCGTTCTCATGTAATAATGTAGTAACGACTTCTGAGTCCTCAGGGGTCAGAACGCCAACAGCTGCTGTGATGCTCTTATGATGGATGTTTCTTCTTTTGCTCAGTGGATGAATCAGCTTCAGTGGAAACTCCTGTCTGTGCCTCTCTGTTTGTGGACCAGAGTGTGGTGGTGGTGGGAGGAGGAGGAGGAGGAGGTGACAGATTTTAATTCTCCTCTTGAAAACATGGAACAACTCCTTTCTTTTTCTGTGTATTGATCTTCTGATTGACTGTGTGCTTGTAACAGTAATACAAAACAAATCCATTAAAAGAAACACTGAGCAAGAAAAAGCTAAAGTCATCACTAGCAGACCTTTTACTTTACTTGTCCCTTTGGTATAAACCTTCACAGAGCCATCACAGCCATCACATCATAGGATTTCTGGGTAATGGAGTCCTTTGTAACAGAAATGAATATACAGACTAACAAACAAAATGTCAGTCATTTATCTTTTTTAAGTGATGAAACAAATTGTCAGAGGCCAACTGCTAATCTGCAGCATTATATACAGCAGAATGGATCCCATCCATTGTCAGCAGCACAGACCTGTATGCTATGACTGTTTTGCATGCACTTGCTTGCCAAATTTCCACTCCCTCCTCCAGATCCTCTTCTGTCTCTTTTTCCCTCCTTCCCTTTCCCTCATGACTTTCATTAAAGGCTGCAGGGCCTCCTACCGAGTGCTGAGCAGGCAGACAGACAGGCATGCAGGCAGAGAGACAGGCAGACAGGCATAACAGAGCCACTGTGGGTTAGCTGCACAGATCTGAAGCCAGTTTCAACTCTCCATGCCAGTAATCTAAAAGGAGGAGCAGAGAAGGCGAAGGAAGGAGGGGAAGTGTCTGCGTATGTGTGTGTGTGTGTGTGTGTGTGTGTGTGTGTGTGTGTGTGAGACTGGGGGCAGCTGGAGGAATAAGGGTGTCGTGGGATGAAGAGAAGTGTTTCCATACGGTGATGAAAAGCACAAATATCTGGATGAATGCCACTAATCGTTGGCTGAGAGGTGCAGCCAAAGATTAGTGGCAGCAGCTAACAGGTAAAGCCTCTCTTACCTTAGCCTTACTACGGTAAACTGGGAAAACAAGGAGTCATGTATGATGATGTGTTCTTATTGTTGCTCCCATCTTTTCTGTGATTCAGTTCAACTATACGTTCTGCAGGTGATGGACGCTGAGCTGCACACTCCAGCCACACCTGCTGGGTGACAGTTGCCCTGGAAATAGACAGCAACAACCCAAGAATGTGTCAAATTACATCAGAAACTTAATCACCTCCTAGTGGTTGTCTGCCTCCTCCACTCAGACTAGTTTCAGATTAAATCCTTGTGTATCCAGAGTCATAGAAAATATTAACTATATATGTGAAATTGTGTCATATTTAATGTGTGAAGTCTTGACTAATGGCTAAAAAGTGTCATTACACTGATCTTCACCTTTGACCACCCGAATCTACTCGGTTCATCCTTGAGTCTGAGTGAATGTTTTTGCCAAATTCCCTCAAGGTGTTATTGAGATATTGTGTTCACGAGGCCAAAACCGTGGTTTGTGAGGTCACCACATCTGTAACCTTTGACCTTTTACTACCAAAATCTAATCAGTTCATCCTTGTGGCCAAGTGAATGTTTGTACCAGATTTGAAGAAGTTCTGTCTATGCCTTAGATACCGTGTCCACGAGAATGCTACGCCTACGACAACTCGAAAAACAATAGACGTGGAAAGATGGGAGGTCTCCTGACCCTGTGACCCCTTGTTATGTGACTGCAGTTCCATAATTAGGTCACGTGATGACAACTATCTCCATGAAAAATGAGCTGGGGAAGAAAGTGAGATGTGGTTGATTGCTCTGGATGAAGCTACCTTGAGAACACTTCATGTCAAAGAACTGGCCTTTCTCTGATTGTGTGATCATACACAGACTCTTATCCCTCATCCCAAGCTTGCAAGTGAATGCACAACCAGCATGAAGTTCCATCATCATCCATAATAAACCTTTTCACTTGGCGGGCAGTAAATCAGACAGAGGAAACACTGGCCTCTGTACGTCAAGCGCATAGAGAATCATATGTTGATAATGGATTTCCTGGCTCAGTCATTACAGAATGGACAGAATTTACCGCCATCAGAAGCTTCCTTGTCACATCATACTGCATAAAGAGCAGTGAAAATGGCAGTGGCCGGGGTTTTTCCATCAGCTGCAGCAGATCTCCAGCCCAGTGGGCCGCTGTGTATCCGCCTCCCTCTCCCTCCAGCAGCAGAAATGTCAGCAGAAAACCCTGGGCTTGTTCCTCCTCTCTGGGGGTCCCAAGGCCTTCCCTACTGCCACTCCTCCACCCTGCAGACAGCCGTAGGTTCAGACAGCTTGTGCCGATGCCGCCCGACTCTGCCGAGACTCCAAATGCCATCGTACAGCGGCTCTGCCCCGGGGGCCAGGGCAACGAGAGGAGGACAGGGGAAGATGAAGAGGAAAAGGTGAAAGGGCACCAATGGGTGTCGCCATCACTTGAGGAGTAAGGGGAGAAAAGATCTTTCATGGTTTTTGGATTTTCTCTCCTTTTTCGCCCCCAGTTTGGACTGGCCCCTTCAATATCATTTTGTACTGACTGAAATGCATCTGTAGCACTGAGTATCAGAAACTGTCATATACCAAACACTGCCACTGAATGTCTGGTCCGATTCATTATCTTGCAACATATTGTCTGATCATCAGATGTTTCCTGATTTGGATCAAATTTTGCCGATTTTTAGACATTTAACATTTGAGTATTTTTTGTTTTGTTAAATTAATAGAAGGGTTTTGTGATCCTCACTGGCTTCCCATTAACAAACATGGATATCTCTGGTCAATTGAATGATTAAGCCTGAATAGCGATACCAGGAGGCTAGGTCAGAGTTATCACGTTATCTTTAAGACCAATAAAGTTTTTGTCAACACAAGTAATCCGGCTTGAACATTTGTTCCACCACCACGCTGAAGTATTGCAACTAATATTGGATGGATTACATTTAAACTAAGAACAGGTTCTCATGATCCCCAGGGGATGAATCCTACTGACTTTACCTGACGTTCCTCTGATTTATGACCAAATACATGCACAACCAATGCCTCAGCTGTACTTTTTGTTTAGTGCTATCTAGCAAATGCTAGCATCCATCCATCCATCCATCCATCCTCTCCCCAGCAACGTTTTCCAGCCTGGTAAACGTCTGCATGTTGTCATTTTGAGCATATTAGTGTTCTGACATTAGCATTTAGCTTTAGCTGCTTATACAGCCTCACAGAGCTGCTAGCATGGCACGCTCTTCAGGCATGCTAGTCAGAAGAATGGGAAAGATACAACATACACCTGACTTCAGAAAAGAAAAAAATAAATAAAATTTTGAACCTGATCTGGATCTGACCCAAAATGTAATGGGCTCCTCCCCAGCCTATGCCCCCTCCCTCCACTAAGTTTGGTGCAAATCAGTTCAGGACTTTTTGCGTAATCCTCCTGACGAACAAACAAACAGACACAGGTGAGAACATGACCTCCTTGGTTTTTTTGAAAAAAAAAAAAAGGAAAAGACAGGAAAAAAGAACAGAGAAAAACATAATAACGACAAATATGGAAAGAGATTTAGAGAAAGAAAGAGAGATCCAATAAAAACAGTAAAAGGTTTTGTCGGCAGATGAAAGGAGATAGGATATACCTAATCCCCTGCAATATTAATGTCTGAAATGTCATTAATAAGCTGGTGCGGTGAGCATGGGACCACACAGTGATGAAAAAGGGCTGTCTACATGAAGGTAGCTGCCAGGCCTTGTCAGATAGAAGCGCTGGCTAATGAATGAGCAGAAAGCCACTCCAATCAATCAGCTGGGATCTCTGTATGCCCCGGGTATAGGTGAGGTCTGGTGTGGGGTGACCAGCACTGTCAGCCCCCCAGCCCAGCCAAGAAACCGTTGCAGCATTTCAATGAGACACCTATTAATAGGACACATTCGGACTGTGTGTTATGTCTCTGTCTGGGTTTTATTCCTGTTTTCAGTTGTCCTCACAAGGACTGAAAATTTCCCAGGATTTATGTTCAGAGTTAAGATTAGAATTAGGATTAAAGGAGCTGTTTGTAAATTTTCTCTGCTGCCGAACGTGGTTTCTGCCAGGAGTGGGTGGTGGTGATTGTCTCTTGACAAGACCTTTAGCCATCGTTGTGTTTTCAAGACAAGAGGTTATAATACGCCATCTGAGCAGCACTACCTTAGACATATATACATAGACGCAGCATTGGTCGCTTCAGCCCATTGCTGCGATACGTCAGACTGCCCTGTAAACAAATAGGAATAAAGTGAGGAGCTGCTGTTGAAGGTTTTATGATCTATGTGGAGTAAAAGTAAATGTTGGAGCTACCTTTACTTATTATTGCGATATTTTAGGCTGTAATCACTGTTTTCTATAAAGAGGAGTGTGGATCAATGTTAGGTTTACATGAACTGAATTACTGACGTGGTGGAAAATAATTAATTGTCGTAAAGAATTCTTAAAACTAGTGTGTAAAATAAACAATGAATGAATAAATAATGAATGAATGAAGTAAGATAGTGAGCGCCTGTGGCAGTCAGTCTGCTTTCTATATGTTTAGAAGTGAAAGGATGAGATAGAACTTTATTGATCCTAACATATCATATATAAGTGAAATGAAGTAGTAGTAGTACAACAATATAATACAGCAGTATATCATATATCCCTAATACGATGAAGTGTGTGTATAGTATTATAGTAGCAGCATAATATTTGATTAGTAATAATAAATAGTACATGTAGTATAAATAGTAATTTTAGTAATTCCTTATGACAATGAATTATTTTAACCATACTTTTCAGATATTTTCAGTTGAAAGAATTATGAAAAACAGATTGTGGCATCAGTTTAAAGCTGAAATTAGAGCTGCCCCCAACAATGGCTCTACTGTTCAGATGTGACCAGGGAGTTCATTCCAGGTTGTCACTCACTCAGAGCGGCCACATCCCACAGTCAGACCCAGAACCTGAAAATATCACTCGTCATGTACGCTTGGTGTTGTGTCTGGGGTCAAGGTCAGCAGTTTTTTTCTGTAAATAGACACGTGATCAAGAGTCAGAGACTCGAAACCAGCAAATATAATCTGTTTGGTGTCACACTACATGTTAAGAAGCGAAACAATGACTTGTAGTGGACCGCAGTGGTTTGAGGAGGTTTTGCTTCCTGAACATGGTTCTGCGGTTCTGTGAGAGGGTTAAACCCTGGGCTGTAGAGATCAGATTAATGCAGGTCATGGGCTGGATGGATGGGAATGGTGGACTATCAGGGTCACTCTTGGATTAGTGAGCTTTTCTTGGTACATTGTGACCTTTTCTCATAATGCCATGATTTTTTTTTATTCTCAAATTATTACATTTATACAAACATATTTTAGAAAGAGAAATTACAATATAACATATTATGACTTTTTTTATTATGACCCTAAAGACTCTGACTTTATTATTATATTGAACATTACTTCTTAATAACTAAAATTACAACTGAAAATATTATAACTTTGTTTTCATTATATCAAAATGTTTTTCATAGAATTTAATGATCATGTAGTATTGTTGCTTTTGTCAAAATTACAACCTCATAATTTCACGACTCCTTTATGAAATTTATGTTTCAGGATTTATTTATTTAATATAACTTTTTTTTTTTTTTTTAAATAAATAAATAAACAAATAACAGTTTTCCCAAATGGGTATCTGGGACTGAATCAGGGCTAATGAGGGCCTGTGCTGTCTGATATGAAGTCTTGCTCTGGGGCATCAACCAATTCCCTTAAAACATCCCAATGTTAACCCCACAGCTGCCCAGTCTGAACTGTTTTGTCTCCAGGAAGTTCTACTGCTCTGAGCCAAATGACTTGTTCAAACAGAATACTCCCCCTTGATCAAAGCACAGCCCCCCTCCCACTGGCCAAAAATATTCTGTTACATGCTGACCTATACACTGATTAGCAAACACTTTGGCTCCTCAGAAGTCCTCTTCGGCACATCTCAGGGTGTTGATTTATGAAAGGGAATACACAGTGGAAGCCCCGCTCTGATCTCTCCACTTTGGAGAGTTGCTGTTGGCCTGCAAAATCAAAACGCTGGACAACCGGGTCACAAGGATTTTCTTTTTAGATGTAAGAGTGAACACTGATTGGACGCTCTCTTCAACCTTCACCCTTCTTTTTAATTTTTGCCAGTTAAATGTTCACCTTTAAAATGCATCAGTCATTCTCTTAAAGTCAGATCCATGCTTGGCTGGCTTTAAGCTCCAGCCCAGTAATTCCCAACCAGGGTAACTTTTTTTAACTGCAGTCGCCATGGTGCCATGGACAAAATGCAGCTTCACAACTTGACCAAATAAAATTACATATTGGTGTGATGCTGATCTTTAGTAAATTTAAACTCACAGTGTGTGACTTCTGCCTCAAGGTGTCTTTCGTTCAAAACAATAACAAAAGACAGCGTTGTGTGACGTCACGAAAAAGCGTAGGATCATGGGAGTTGTTGTGTTCACTACCATTATTGTAAAATTCTCTCGGTTTGGATTCCTTCAGTGTATGTAGTTCAGAAAATCAATATCATATCTTATGAAGCAGACGTTCAGCAGGTTTTTACCAGCAGCTGAATTATCCACAGAGGTTTCCTCCTCTCCATAACAAACACACCAGGGGATTAAAACCAGTAGAAACATCCAGAAAACAGTTTCTCTTTAAAAATCAGAGATTCACCGACGCTCTTCAGTGACACAGGACAGGACGTCTCCAGCAGCTGGGAGCTGAGCTGTCTAACATTTCCTCAGCTTGTTTCTCTGATAACTTCAGATCCAGACGTCCGACGACTAAAATCCTTCATCTGGTTCAAATATAGAGCTGAAAACCACCAAGGTGTAAAAAGTGTATGTGGCTTAAAACTAGATAAAAGTCAATGTTGAGCTTCTGTCACACAAACACACTGACACATGATCACAGAGGATATGATGTCATTGACAGGAGACCAATGAAACGGAGCGTTACCATGATTAAAATCACAGATTTCTCTGTTTTGAGAATTAATGGTTGTTACACAACTCAACAACATATAGAACACGGGTCTAATTGTTTTTAAACCTTTATAATGTGAGATGGTTACAAAGTATACCTTTAGAGTTATAATAACCAGTAAGACACCAGCTATAAATTAACCACTGCTCATTCTGTTGAATCTTAACTGCTCTACTGTGCAGCCAGCTTGTCACAAAACCAGGCCACAATCAATTGGACTCATGTGAAGACTTTAGCCTGGAGTTCAGCCTGACTTTCCTCCCAAACACAGAGGGGCAGCTGTCAGTTTGTCTGGTGGTAAAGAGTGACCAGAGCAAAGTCAACCAGCAGGCTGAGGGAGGTATGGGTGGATGGATAGACGGATGGATGGATGGAAGAATGGATAGCTGATAGGGAGGCTATAGGTTTGGGCATCATTGAGTCCCCGTGTTTATTTAGTGGTTGTTGTTGTTGTGTTGGTTGTGTATCAGGTGGCGTTGTTGCGGCATGGCTGCCAGGACCTGACCGCTGAGTGAAGACGTCAGTCAGTGGACACTGACAGCAGCAGATAAGAGCTCGGAGGGACAGAACGGCAGACGAGAGGATGGACTTTAACCTTCCCCCTATCCGTTTAATACCCCCGCCCCGCGCTCCCTCCCTCACCCGATGCTCAAAAACAACACAAAGTGATTGGTGATTCACTGGGGGTCTGAGCCCTGAGTGCTTCACATGGAGGATACAGTGGCCTGATGGGAGATCAAGCTGTGGTCTTTGTCCTTCAGAGAACAGACAGATAGACAAAGCAGCACATGTAGGGAAACAGATGGAGAGACCATCAGATATGACTGTGGATATTTGAGATTATATCGAACCAACAATCTCACACATATGAATAGATATACATTTTTATTTTGAGAAAATCTTTCATCATACAAAGTGATGACTTCATATTCATAAGTTTCGGCAGCAACAGCAAACAGATCTTCAGCAAAGACAAACGTCACGTCCTTCTGCACGAGACGTACCCAAAAAGCCTTAAATGATACTATGGCAATGGATCGAGCTGAACATGTGAGAGAGAACATAATGTAATGTATCCAATGATCCAATGGTTTCCCCTTTGTCAATCACATACTGTTACAACTCAGAACCCATAAACTGGCTGTTTTTAGTAGCAAGTAGCTAAAACCTGCTCAGAAGAATCATCAGATGTCGTCAGATTACGTCATGTGTTACCCGGCAGGTAATACCTCCATACCTCTGATACCAAAAGCTTTTCATGAAAGTTCTATAAATTGTGAAATTTAAGTATCATAAACAGACACTGGAATAAAATCAAAAACTCAACAACAAAGAAGAAAGAGTTCCCTAAACAAACTAGAATCATCTCCTCCTGGTTGTTTCCTCTGTCCGACAGCCAGGGCCAGAGGCGTAATAGACATCAGTGATTGGTCATACACAGCTCATTCATGTCTAGCTTCTGATTGGTCGACTGAAGGTGCTGTTGCTCTCCGCCAATCAGTCCAGAGAGCCACAGCCACATGAGCGAAGTGCTTGTGACTCTATTGGTGTGGGCAGAGAGTCAGAGATTGGTTGCTAGGAGTTTTGTTGTGCGTCACTAGTTTGACTAGATAACGTTTCTGTTAAATGTTGTTTCTATTATCCATGACAGTTTGACAAAGTTAACCACGTTATTATTATTGTAACCATGACAACAAAGATCGTCTAATGTTGAGGAAGTACTTATTTTAACCCAAATCACAATCTGTTCCGAAAACTAACCAAGCCATGAGCTTTATTATATTGATCATGGCGAGGTAGGTACATGCTCTGAGTGCAGTCCATGCGTTTATTATTGTAACCACGACAACCAAGGTCCAGTACGCCTGTTGCCGCAGGGGCACTGTTTCAGGAGACATTCCTATGGGTCGTATGAGAGGGTTGATGGTCGTTCCGTGTGAGTTCATGGTGAGTTCTGAAAGTAGTAAAACTTGATTCTGCTGGCGAACGCCTATAACCTCACAGGGAAGTAAGACATGAGCATGTTACAGATTATTCATATGAGAAAGAGAAGAAATGATGTTGTGGCAGACGTGTGACTGAGACAGTAGATCTGAGCTGAGGCAGAGCACCATCCTGACTCCATCCACAATCCCTGGCCCTGCTCACTAAAGAAGCCTGGTGGGCCGGGCTCCTAATGGGATCCAGATTCGGGCAAGTGTCACCGTGGAATTCAGGGGAGGGGGTAAACCGAGAAAAGAGGGAGGCTGGCTTCAACTTCTGCCAAGTCCAGCAGCCGAGCAGTGTCAATTCAGCAGAACTCTGCAGACACCGGATCCCCGTCCAAACCCACTCCCGGTTCTGCAGTGCAGGGTGGTCCTGTTCTCCACTGCAAGGCTCCACAATCACCCCAAGCCTCGGATCAATCATTTTTGTGGGCCCCACCCACAACGTGATTGGTATTCAGTTGAAGAATGCACCCCGACCCTTTAACTTGAATCAGAGGAGAAACTGAAGGAGAGAGAAGGCCGAGACAGTGACGGTATCGATAATCATTATTCTGGAGGCAAAGGACATAAAAGGACAGAACTTCTGCATCAACATTCATTCACCAGTCAAGCAGGGAGACAGATATTTCCTCCACTGCCACTGTCCTTAGTAGACCAGAATGCAATGCAGCAAAAACATGTTACTTTGTCTACCACAAAACCCCTGCTACCACTGTGACCATTTCTCTCCCTGTGTGGGACTATGCACAAGCATTCTGGGAGATGTAGGCAGTAGTAGTCCACTGACAATGCTTCATCATGACTCCACTGAGTGCCACAGACTGATGGCAGAACAGTTTCAGAGAATCTGAGGGAGGGAAAATCAGCCTGAGCTTATTTCTCTAACATTCATGTTCCTCTTTCATCAATCACATTAATTACAGCGACACGTGCCGTACTTCTTTCAGAAATAACAGGAATTAGATGAACTTTGACACGGCATCAGATTAATTTTTGAAACACTGCCTGCTTTTGTTAAACTGACTATATCATAGGGAACTGATCTGATGTCATTCAGTTTTTTGGTTTTTTTTTTTGGGGGGCAAATTCATGCCAGTAGCACAACGTGTAATTGTGCCGCACCTGTCAGGTGGTAAAAGACAAGAATAGGGGCATTCAGGGAAACATGGCACCAGTCTATGCCTGAGGTTTTTAGGAAGGACTGAACATGAGTGTGTGTCACACCACAGGAAGGAAACCAGGAACACTTCCTACTCTGCTCCTCGGCTACTTAATTTGAAATGCTTCCAGTCATTCTGTCACCAACCAGTCAGCCACAGAACAGGAAGAAATACAGGATGCTCACATCTCTACTGTCTCACAGTGTTTGAGACATCAACTTTAAAAAAAAAACCTGTTAAATACAACCTGAAAGGACTGAGGATTTAAATACTAAAATGCTGGTAATGCAAGTGCATTTATTACACACTGTATCTAATCAGAGAGGAAAAGACAAGCTTATCATATTGTATCAAAAAATCAGATCGGTCATCGAAGTGGGTCACAGCTTCTGAATATGTAGGCCAGTAATTTAAAGCACAACAGAAAACAATTTAAAGTTAAAGGTCCATATAGTATAAAGGTAGATGTGTGTTGTTTGATTATAAAGCAGGTGTAGGTTCTATATTAATACTGTGGAAGTATCAGAGTCTCTGTCCACAGAGTAATGCACACAGCCTGTATTCAGAAACTGAGCCTTAAAGGAGCCATTTTTAAGTTTTGCTATTGCTGTATAGCTAACGTTAGCATAAGCAACTGTTATTTACTAGTCTCGAAGAAACGTTCAGCATCAAACTTTATTCCTTCACTCACCAGCAGCTGTCTCCAGAGGTGCAAAGCAACACCAGTATTAACTTGTTTTGCTTCTATTTTTCTATCACTTCTTTTCTTCTACTGAACTGAGCATGCTAACCCACCACCCAACCTTACAGGATTTGGTTTCTCTGAGTGTTTACCTGAAATCTGCTATTTTTATTAGATCACTCAGAAAACTGTCAGCCAACCAGAAGAGAGGCTCAGACTTCACATTGACATGACCGGGCCAATAAGCCTTCTTATGAAGACTGGTAAGCCTGTAAGATAGCCAAAGATTTAACTGTAATTCCCCTCACCTCTGTGAGCCTGCCACCTTAAGCTGATGGACAAATAAAACACTAGGAAAGTGTAAAATATGGGAAAGCACAATTCATTAAAATTGTCCTTGGCTATTTCATATTTCTTTCTAAGAACGAAAGACCATATGATTATATTGACAACCCCACAGAGAATTCTGTTGTTCCCTCATTTCTACAGTGTTTTTTAGCCTCTTTCAGCACAGTGTTTTGGTTTTATGGCCAGATAAAAGAGAAGAACTGTGATGAAGCCACTCAACACCACCCTCCCCTCACCGAACAGCAGGCAAAGTTAGTTGACCTCTTGGCGAAAAAGCCAAAAATATTTTTTATTCCTCCACGCCGGTGACAGTCAGAGAAACTAGAGACAGTCAGCCATATTGTTTTCAGAATGCCCGCAATGACAAAATTTCACACAAATGGTTCATATTTCATATGACTGGATAAACAGGGAAGTCACCTGAAACTAGTCTTTTTGTTTTAGTAGAGGAGGCAGACAAACACCAGGCAGTAATTCTGTTATTTTTTATTTATGGGGGAGACTAAAATAAAGAAAATACATTAAATGCAGCTTTATTTACAAAATGTTCTCAAACTAATTCTAAGTTTTAAGCGCTCTCAGTTTAAGCACAAATAATGATCAGTGGAACCAGCTGATCACCTAATCACCTTATACAGTTGTGTATACATCCAGCAACATTGACAGTCATGTAGAGTCGTGTGTACTGAAGAATATGAAACACAACATCAGTGTTCATCAGCTCTTCATCAGGCTCGATATTATTTGAGTCTCAGGCCGATTCCACTTCCTTCACCAGCTGCTCTCTGACTGTGTCTGTCTGCTGTCTGCTGCTGGGCAGGTAGTGGTCAGTGGCTTCTCACAGCTGTTTGTCTGAACAGCTGCTGCAGCTGGATATGAGGCTGATGAGAGCCGTGAGAGTGAAGTTCAGGGCCGTAAAACCAAAACTCACTCATTTCATCTGCTCTTACAGTTTTTGTGTGATTGCTTTAGCACTTATTTCAGAATATGGCTCATTGAGTCAAAACTCCACACACAAGCCAAATAAGACAGAACACTTGGAGCTGAAGATCTCA
The DNA here is from genome assembly GCF_002814215.2 of Seriola lalandi dorsalis. Lineage (NCBI taxonomy): Eukaryota > Metazoa > Chordata > Actinopteri > Carangiformes > Carangidae > Seriola > Seriola lalandi. The sequence continues at coordinate 664,639 of NW_019525240.1, read as the reverse complement.
CTTCTATGTCATAATGAAACACTGAAATCAAAACCTGACAACACACTGATGAACTGAACATAAAACACTGCTGTCTTCAGAACTGGGACAGATCGGCAGACACCACCCCCAGAATAGGGGCACTATTGCAGGTCACATTCTGCTTTTTTCGGAACGTATCCATTGACAACACAACACATTCTGCTGCCATCACTCCATCACTCTACAGCTCAGTGATACTTCCACATATTCACAGAGAAGGTCTTTGACTCTAACACTGTTCCTCTCATATGGAACCTGTACAGCTGCTTCATCGTAAGCTGGTGTTTGACTCAAGATGTGGCAGAGTGTCGATGTACTGAAAGGTTCAGTTTAGAAAGTTGAAGACCTGTTCTCCAGTCTGGATGTCTGCATCATGGATGTGACTCTGTAGCAACTGAGGTTTGGGCTGGACTCTCTGCTCAGCCTCCCTCAGTGTCAGGCCATGATTTATGACATAGTCCAGCAAAGTGGCCCTACTGTCATCTGAAGATCGCCAGGTCTTCTTTGTTCTGGCCCTCATCCTCCACCTCCTCTGTCTTCCTCTTCCTCTCACTGTCACTGCTTCCATGTTTGCAAAGTTCTCGCAGGTCACCTGAGCTCTACCTGAAGCACTGAGGCTCAGACTGAGTGGTGTTCAATTTCTGCATAAATGTTTGTAAGTGTGTGTGTGTGTGCGTGGTGCAAATTTCATGTGTGTGTTGCAGTTTGAAAAAGACAAGTTTGCCCAATGACTGAAAGATTTAAGTCTTGGACAAAGTGTCTAATGTTAGAAAAAAGTGTTCAGTGCTTTTGCAAGGGTGAGTCGTAGAACTGAAAACAAATTGTAAAGTAGAAAATGTGTTTGTACTTTTAGTTCCTTTGTTTAAGACGTGGTTTCAAAAGGTTTTGATGCTTTTGTCCAAGCATTCACTTTTAGTGTGTAAGCAATTGCAAAAAACTGTAGTACAACAAATATTGATTAGGGCATCTTTCAATCAGTAACTGTTGATAGAGTTTATATGTGTGTATTCATTTTTCTTATTATTACAGCACCATTAAAATATCTAATATCTGTAAAGATTTAACAGGTGCTGTAATAATAAGAGTAGAAGTATTACATGTCGTGTCCTCCAGTCATTCTACAATGCAACATCATCCATCCATAACCTAATAGTGTAAGCTCTCCAATGTTTATACAGGGATTAAAGCGTTTAATATGCTAAAAGTTAAGAAGACTAATTATGATGAAGTGTGTTAATATCTCCACAAATCACTCGGACTGGGGAAAACCTGGGAAACTTAATGGAAGGCAGAGCTGTGTGTGTGTGTGTGTGTGTGTGTGTGTGTGTGTTTACTGAAGAATGAAGTGCAGCATGTTTTATTCTTCATACTGAGGACTTTAATCATAGAGAGTTGTCTTTGTCCTGCACTATTTCCCAGCTAAAACGCACAAATGATCTTGTGTTTGTGTGTGTGTGTGTGTGTGTGTGTGTGTGTGTGTGTGTGTGCCAAAGCAGCAATCCCCAGCCTTTCCCCTCCTCCCCTCCTCACTCCAGAGCCTCTTAATAAAGCATCAGTTAAAAAGTGAATGGATCAATTAGGCAATTTATCCAGCTAATCTTTGGCAGGGCCCACCTTTTTGATGCCGCCAACAAAGTGACTGAAAACATTGTTAATGCATCCAAAAAATAAAAGGGGGTTGCTTCTGCTTCTCGCTCCCAAATGATTTGGAATAATTTGCTTCTCATTCAGGAGATGGAAGGCAGCCGGGGCTCTCCGTCACTGGCAGTCGGCATGAAAGCACTTCGCCACCAACTTTCCCCCAATATCTCCTCACTGGAATCAGCTAAATGGCTATTAGGCCAGCGCCTCCTGCCAACACGCTCTCCATAATCACAAGGAAGAAGAGGTGCTAGTTTGAGGGGGCCTTGTGTGACAGCTGTGTGAATTTGGTTTGGCGAGTGTGTTATGTGTGTGTGTGTGTGTGTGAGCCATTAGGATGTAATATGAGGGGTCTTTGGGGAGGAGGGCCGTACGTGCTTCAGAACGTGGAGAGGTAAATGTGAGATATTTTTAAGGTTCAGGTCTGTCTGTGCATTTGACTGCAGATTAAACACATTACAGCGCTGATGTCGTCCATAAATATTAGCACTACATGAAGAGTCAGGGGGAGGTTGATACGCATATGGCAACAGTATACAGTGTCTGTATATTATCGTATACTAAAACTAACAAAATATCAAAAACGTGATTTGGAAATAACATTTTCAAAAAACAGTTTTCATTAACTAACTGAAACTGTGTTGTGTGTTTACATTTCAATAAGCCTAGTATTCTGGGTGCATATGAAATCTATCTTCCAATTTTCTACCTATGGCTGATTGGCTCTCAGCAAACGACAAGTGCATGTTCCCTTTAAGTGTCCAAAACATTCACTCAATGTCAAGTACAACATGTGAAGTATTTTATTGTTAATTAACTGCAGTGATGTTCCACAGAGCTGCAACTCCATTGACGGGGCAGTCTAGTTGTTCATTTTGAGTTGGTCCATCTAAATTAATCAAACTGCTGGTTTGTTGGGTTTTTGAGTTTTTGGCCGGACTGCAACAGCCCTATAATCTTGAATGTCGCTGACTGTCTGACTGACTGAGTGGGACTTGCAGGCAAGAGGAGGAGCACTTCCAATACACTGAGCCTCACCTCCATTATGGCAAATAAACTACTTTAATTCCATGTATCATTATTACTAAAGGAGGCAGAGGAATAAATAAACATAAGACACACCGAGCAGAGAGAGCAGGAGAGAGGGAGGGAGAGAGAGAAGTCATCAGTAACGAGGCTTCGTACTAACGACTATGACCAACTCTACATATCAAACAGAGGGAGTTAGACATAAAGACCTGCCTCTAATAAAAGTCGGTGACGTTCTGGAGCTGAAGTAAATAAAGACTAAACTATTGTGGATCCAGACAGAGGCTGTGCTCTGTGTGACAGACTCAATAAGAAAGGCCCTAGAAATGACTGAAATAAAGTCAAAAGCCTGAAAAAATCACTTAAAACACTGAAAAAAATAAAAACTAAACTAAATCTGATTTTCAAAAAGTCAAAATAAAATGAAAATAAAAACTATTAAAAACGTATTATATAGAAAGCTGTCAGATGACACGTCCACAGGCTGCAGGCAACATGAAACCATAACTTTTGGGTTGTGTTACAGAAGTAAGAAAATCTTTTTACAACATAATGGAAGTCACCAGTGTGTCATGCAGATTGCTGCATTTGTAAAGGCAGGAAAGGAATAAAGAAAAAGTGTTAATATTTATCTGTTTTAAGTTTCCTTTAACAAAACTGAATGTTGTTCGCCAACAGACACTTTCATGCTACTGTCAGTACAGAAAAATCACATATTAATCACACATGGAAGATCAACTTAATTCAGAAATACTGAAGTCATGTGTAGTTTGTCATGATACTGACACATGGTTTGAGTTATTCACTGATACATGTGCATGTGGTTAATGGTAAGCTTTTCACATGAAATTATTTCACCTCATTTATGGATATTTAACATGAGAAAACATGAATGGTCTGCACTTTCATAGCACTTTTCTAGTCCTAGAGGACACTCAAAGTGCTTTATAATACTTACCACATTCACCCACACATTCATACATCACAACCATACACACTCATGCACTGATGCACTGAACAGCCATCAGAGGCAATTTGGGGTTCAGTATTTTCCATATGCAGACTGGAGTGGCCGGGGATCGAACCACTGACCCTCTGATTAATGGACGGCCCCCTCCACCTCCCACATGTACTCCTTTAACTTCTCGACTGGCCTCTCTCCGTCACGCTGGTGACCTTTAACCCATGATAGTCTACACCAAGCTCATCATCCAATCGCTCATCAGCCAAAGTGGAGGTGTGTTAAGTTTCATGGAGTAAGAAACTTTTATATGAATTTACAGTATGTCTATGCAGACATGAATATACTAAATCCATTATATTACATCCTGATGTTTAGGTTTCTTCAATGTGGAAAAGCTACAGAGGTCTTTAGTCATTATCAAAAGCTGTTTATAACTAAGGGGCTAGAACAGTCATATTACATGTTGGCATTGAAAATACTGAAAATAAGAGTTGACATGACATAATTTGGTTTTGGTGTTAAAATACTTTCTTATTATCTCAGAATAAAAAAATACTGACAGGATAAAAAAAAACAAAAAAACAACTTTCATTGAAGAAAGACAAAGAAAAAAAGTATACATATGATATTTATCAAAATTGCAAGATTTTAGGGTTTTTTTTAATGGCTGTTTTATCTTTCAGTAGAATGTTTTTCAGTGCCATTTCTTTTCCAGTTCAGGTTCTGTTTTTTTTTATGTCAAATTTTATTTTCAAGGAGACGAGACTGAGAAGCCTGACGGCAGACATGACAACATTTATGCTCTGTGGGGTTTTTTTTTTTAAGAAAGTTTGCTTTAAAACAGCTGTGAAATAACTTTTCAACTCTTAAAAGAGCTTCTTCAGTAGTTGTGATATCTTAAAATAAGATCAACAACACATGTGTACAGCACATACAACACATAAGACAACCTTGATGGGAAAAATGATTTTAACGCACAGGTAAAAACTGGAAAAAAAGGTCTTGAGTGGTTAGAAATCTAGTCAATGTAAAATCTGTATGCAATCTATGTGCAGGATCTGTGCATTAGTATCAGGTATGAACCAACTTGAAGCGGGTGATGGACGATGGACTGGGTGAAGACAGCTCTGCGTTTAATTTGTTTTAATTCCAGTTACAAGGAGGCAGAATATTCCTGTTAATAATGATTTTTTTTAAGAGCGATGGATTGCTTTGTGTGTAATTGGCTGGTTGGCTGGTGAGGAGGGTTTTTGGGGCCTACCGGCTGAAACAGGCTTCTTCTCTTCCCCTCACGCTGCCAGAAGACACTTAACAAGCTGGCAGTAAAAGTGGAAGGGGCCTGTTGAGCATGTGGGCCAACATAAAAAGCTCTGGATTCAAAGTTAATTTTTCCAGACATGATTATTAAAACCTTGTGCCAGTGTGTGTGTGTGTGTGTGTGTGTCTGTGTGCCTTTGTGTCCATGAGTGTGCCCATATGTGGCCCTGGACGGGCCCCTGTGAGGGCTCCCGTGTGAATGCATATGCAGAGTACAGTGTGTGTATTAGCATCAGTCCTTATGGCTGTGTGTCCTAGCATGTGAGTGCCCATATGTGCCCATGGCTGTGTGTGTGTGTGCGTGTGTGTGTGTGTGTGTGTGTGTGAGAGAGTGTTCTTCAATGTGGTTAATTATGGTCGCTTGTTAGCTCCAGTCATTTTGTCACTTCCTTGCCATTTCAAAGCAGATATAGAGGTGGAGTGAGGGTACATGGGTGTGTGGGGTGTGTGTATGTGTGTGTGTGTATGTGTGTGCGGATGAGGTAACAGACAGAGCCAGATCAGTGCCTTCTAGAGAACATGTTCCTCTTTACTCACACTGAGGCTTGGCTATCTGCGGGGCTCTGCTCCCTCTGCAGCAGCACTGACGGCCTACAGCACTCACAAATATGTTGCCTGCTTTCACTCCACTGCAAACACACACACAGCCACCAGGTGGATACTGTGTGTGTATGTGTGTGTGTCCTCTTGTTATACACAATAAACCCTGTTAAGTACAAACTAAAGCAAAGCTGGGAATACATTGCTCAGTGGGAATATATTATGATTAAGTAAACGTGTTAATTGTACCCACGATCAGTAATGTAAAGACGACGTGATGGGGAACGCTGGTGGCCTAAGGTTAAAGGTTAAAGCTGCCACCATGAACTGTAGTGACCCTGGTTGGTGTCCAGCTGGGGACCTTCATCTGTGTCTGTCTACTGTCCAACTGTACAACAAAGGTATAAAAAACATGTTATTCTGAAGGAAAAACCAAATGTTCATTAGAGACCAAGAAGGAAAGGTAGAAGAAGAATGAAGGAAGACAATACACAGTTAGAGAGTCACACAGCCCTGAAGAACTTATTATTATTATTGTATTTTCATCAGAATTTTTATGCTCCCTCTGGTCAATAGCTGTGTCCCAAATCAGAGGACGCAGGCTGTGAAGGCGTGGACCTTCGCAGCCATCGTAGACCATGAAGGCTGAACTGAAATGAGACGATCTGGTCTACGGATGATCTTTGCTTCGTGTCACCAGCTGTGCCTGCCCTCACCTTTGCGTCACAAAGCGTGGCTCCCGTCGCCTTGAAGCAACCTTGAAAACAAGTAACTTTTTTTCACAAAATTTGAGGTTTTAAGTCCTGTGGTTTTAGCAGTTGTATCGTTAGCTGTTGAACTGAGATGGAACATGATACTTACATTTAAAAGTGTAATCTTCAGGCTCTCTGCCAGTGTTTGCTTTTATTACTGGCACGCAAAGAATCTTGGGATAGGCTCAGCCAAGAAAGATCCTTCATGGCCCAGGAAAAGAAGGACACATTAGAAGGAGCCTCTCAAATGGCTCAGTCTCGTCACGTAGCAGTGACACAATCAGTCTTCAAATACAGCCTGTGGAGAATAACATCCCTTCATTGGGACACAGCTAATATTTCCAACTGATCCACTGTCAAAAATATGAAAAAAATTTGTAGATGTATTTTTGATAAAAGACATTCTAGCAAACATATGCATTTCCTGTGGCTACTTCATAATAAATACTTCTGCTCTTGTTGATCTAGAAGAAGATATATTTTTGGTTTTAAGAACCAGATCAGACAAGAGGAGGCTCTGAGTCTCTCTTCTGATTGGCTTCTTTTCTGAGTGATCCAATAAAAATCAAATATAATAAACACTCAGAGAAACCAAATCCTGCAAGGTTGGATGGTGGGTCCAGGGCTTAGGGTGTGGCTGAGAGCGGTGACTGCTTTATTGTGACATCACAAAGTTCCAGAAGTCCTGACGGCTGGTTTTAAGGCTCAGTTTCTGAATACAGGCTGTGTGCATTTCTCTGTGGACTGAGGCTTTGATACTTTCACAGTATTAATATAGAACCTAGACCTGCTTTATAATCAAACTACACATGGACAGAGACCTTTATACTATATGGGGCCTTTAACAGTATTTTTGGTGGGAATGTCGCCACAGACACACAGTTCATAACATTGCAAATAAATATTATAGTACTTTCATCAGTGGGTCATAGGCTCAATCCCCATTGTGTTACCCCATCCAGTGATAGATAGTGACCTAACACACATTTATTTAAATGAAACTCTTGGAGACTGACACTCTGAAGCAGCCAGAGTAATGTAAATGAAAAATGTCTCACTGCAGTCGTCCTTGATTCTGAGCGTTTAAAGTAATCAGCAGCCGGTGGCGTCTTCCAGAATCAGCTCTGAAATAATACTGTGATTGGCTGAAGAAAGGGGATCCTGAGATTTTAACTTTAAACACCTCTCCACGGATAAATCTGCGTTTTGACATGGACTCAATTATCGGGGGGAGCTAATCCTGGAGACCCTTTTAACCTGGAATGTACCTCAGGGCCAGGAATAACCACGCTCCCGAGTTAGGAAATCAAAGACAGGTAATTAAAATCATAATGGTCCTGGTTAAGATGATTATCATCGGGGCTCCAGATAAGGCAACCTCCAGCAGATTTCCGCCCTTTTTAAATATTTATGGAATATGATTAGTCCGCGGGGCCAGAGCCATGTTAAAAGGTTTAAGGATGACTTGCAGATGAAGAGATGGAAAATAAGCATCTTAAAATGGTGAGGAAATGAGGGTGGAAGTGATGAGGAGAGGGAGACAGAGAGGAGCAGAGAGAGGTGGAGTGACCGGGTTGGTATGCATATGTACTGTATACTCCAGTGTGTGTGTGTGTGTGTGTGTGTGTGTTTGTGAAGATGAACCTGGTGTGTGACACTAAGGCCAGGCCTTAGGTATGAAACGTCCTCTGCTTGGCTTAATAAGTGTAATCAACATATAAAATTAAAATGGTTCATTTCGAATATTTGCAACCCCCCCCTGCATGTTTGTATTACATAGATACTGTTCGGGTCAATTTGACCCGGCAGTCAAAGTGGAGGCTAAAAGGGGTCAAAAGTGTCAAATACCACTTGTTTCTTTGCAACTGTGAGACATATTTCATCCCAATCACACACACACACACACACACACACACACACACACACACACACACACACACACACACACACACACACCCTCTCCCTATTCTCTTGACCTCATCTGTAAAGTGCGAGAATGCAGATGTTGTTTTGACTTTTGACGGGAACCTTTTCTGTTCCCGTGGGCAAACTCCACCCACATTGAGTGGACACTCAGCAGGGGAGGGGCAAAACATATAAATATTCTCTGCAAGGGAGTCCTACCGACATTACACTCTGCAGTTACATATGTTATACTCTCTGTCAGAGCTTTACAAAATGAGCAGCAGAGGTAAACAGGTGACAACCCTGGAGGCTCTGGAACTCATCTTTGATCATGACAGTGAAATAGAGGAGGATGTGTCTGAAGATGAAGACCATCTTGAGCTCAATTCTGAGTCTGATGATTCTGATTATGAACCAAATGAGGAAATTGCTATTCATATTCCTCCAAGCAAGACATTCACATCAAAAAATGGTGAAATACAGTGGTCTTCATCCCCAAATATACTTCAGGCAAAACTGTCTGCAGAAAACATAATAAAGACAGTGCCAGGGCCCACTAGGATGACAGTGACTCGTGTGAC
>NW_019525240.1:655231-655839 GCF_002814215.2 Seriola lalandi dorsalis | reverse complement strand
ATACCATACCATACCATACCATGCCATGCCATGCCATGCCATGCCATACCAGACTATACTTAACTATACCAAACCATACTATACTATACCATACTATACCATACCATACTACAATACACTATAATATACCATACTATACTATACCAAACCATACCATACTATACTATACTATACTATACCATACCATACCATAATATACTATACTATACCATACTATACTATACCATACTATACTATACCAAACCATACCATACTATACCATACTATACTATACCAACCATAGCAGACAATGAGATACAATACGATACAATACTACACTATACCATACTATACTATACTATACTATTACTATTATTTATTTGAATACCATACTATACTATACCAACCATAGCAGACAATGAGATACAATACGATACAATACTACACTATACCATACTATACTATACCAACCATAGCAGACAATGAGATACAATACGATACAATACTACACTATACCATACTATACTATACTATACTATTACTATTATTTATTTGGATAATGCAAGATTTCAAGCTCTGATATTATGTCATGTGTCCAAATCCACCTTGTGAGAGTATGTATACATTTT
>NW_019525240.1:652622-655179 GCF_002814215.2 Seriola lalandi dorsalis | reverse complement strand
GCTGGGGTCTATAAGTCAAAGGGTGAATTAACAGCCAGTCTGTGGGATGCAGAGACAGGCAGGGCTATATTTCATGCCACAATGTCTCTGGAGACTTTTCATATTTTCTCCAGAGTAATCCGATTTGATAATCGAGAGACAAGGGCTGTCAGATGGGAGAGAGACAAGAGACAAGCCGGCAGCTATCAGGACAGTGTAGGACAAGTGGGTAGAGCAACTTCCACTACTCTATAACACAGGCCCTAATGTCACAGTGGATGAACAGAAGAAGTGTCTCGTGTTAATTTATCAACATCACTCCATAAAAAAATTAAAAAATGTAAAATAAAATTTAAAAAAAATTAATGTCATGTACAACTCTTGTATTTTATATGTAGGTCTTTCCAAAGTACATTAAAAAATGTTTTAACGTGCATTTTTAATGAAAAACGAGTGAATTATCCTCATTGAACCATGATCTGTGAGAGGTAAAGAACACCATTACACTAAATATTGATTGAAATGGTTAGTAATGGAGTTAATAATGAGATATAAACAATGTTTATTGGGATTTTTTGGTTTTCTGACACTTATAATAATATAATTAAACATGCCCCGGGTCAAATTGACCCAGGAACATCATTGCTGTTCCTGAGAAACGAACATAACAGGAGGGGTAAACAGGAATAAGGACTCTCACTCTCACACACACACACACGCACACACACACACACACACACACACTATATTTATTATATGATCATTTTTCTCTACATTAGTGAAATAATCTGAAACATAAACTAAATAAAAGAACAAACGAGACACTGAGTTAATGAGGGGCAGACAGGCACCGCTCCTCCCCTTCCTCCTCCTCCTCAGGATATTTCACAGTATGATTGACAGCTGAATGGAAACAGCAGAAAGGTCACCTCAAGGTCACTTCCTGTCTGCACCCTCTGACCTCAGCAGGGGCCTTCTGCTGTTGAATTGTGTGAGAACTGGAGGTTCAGTCAACAGAGTGGACATGAAGCTAGAAGACATTTTTCCTGAATGAACTCTGTGATGATTTTTTACTCTGTAGTTAGTTATTTTGATAAATGATTTAGCCTCAGTTCATCCGTCTTTCTCTCTTTTCATCTTTGTCATTATTCATTAGCCAAACCACTTATCTTTTTAAGGTCCTCAAATCCCAGCTGACATTGGACGAGGCGAGGGCAGGGTGACAGGTCGCTGTCACAGAGCTGAAATATATAGAGACAAACAGCCATTCATTCTCACATTCAACAGGCATTTTAGAGTCACCAATGAACCTGCATGTCTCAGGACTGTGGGAGGAAGCTGGACAACCCGGAAGGAAACATGCAAACTCCAAACAGGAAGGACGGGAGTCACCAGGAGGTTCAAACCCGCTGTGAGGTGAACAGTGCTAACCACTGCATCACCGTGCCGCCTCTGCCTTTCTGAGATTTTTTGAAAAGTAATAATAATAATAATAATAATAATATTTATTCATAAAGCACTTTTCTAAACCCACACTACAAAGTGCTTTACAGTTAGTATTAATGAAAATAGACCAAAGACAGTGTCAATAGGGCGATCAGTAAAATTCAATAAAACAAAAAATAAAATGTTGTCAATAAAAGCAAAAGTAATCAATGAAATGAAGTAAAATCGGGAAAAGCTCTACAATAAAAGTAGGTTTTAAGAAGAGATTTAAAAGAGGTCAGTGAGTCTGCTGAGCTGATTTATTGTATAATATTGTTTGTCATGTCTACCCTTAGGTCACTCACCTGTATTTTGTCTTGCTTCACCTGTAAAAACAAAATACATCAGTATATATTTTCTGTAGTATTGCTCTAACTGTTGCCATATGATTGGTAGACACCAGTCAGTCTGATTAACTTTGAGAGTTCATTCACAGTCTGTTTGATTGTCAACTGCTTGACATTATTATTACTGAGAGAAACGATGGTCAAAACTATGAACTAAAATTTTTCTTAAAGTGGCCAATCACTAATCCAACCCCACAGATGTCAGTGCTGAGACTCTGTGATCCTTCCAGTGTACGAGAGCTTCCTCAGAAGGGTAACTGTAGTGTTCTTGAGAGTGGCTCTGTGGTCTGACCTAAATCATTGTCGTAAGCAGTAAAATCAGTCTCAGCACGTGTATTATTTTTTGTCAGATGAAATTAAAGTAGTCCCTCTGAGGCTTCTGTACAAGCCTGGACTGCACCTTGGATACAGCTTATTACCAAACCAGTCTGGGACAGATGAGACACAGTTCAGTGGGCGTTTCTCTACCTTTGTGGACGTTGGCGTTCGTGTGTGTGTGGAGTCTTTCAGAGGGTCGGCTACGTCGCTAATCTGTGTTCGGGTCGACATGTGACACCACCCTCTGCTGACTCGTTCCCGGTTCATAGAAACAGCAACATTACAACAGCAATATAGAAAACAGTGTGTATGACTCAAAACTGATGGGTGTGTTTTTGTAAAGCGATCGCCACCAAAAGAACCGGGGTGAGTATTTTAACACCTGCCTCAGGCCTGTCTGATCTCAGCCTCCATCATCCACCCCTGCC
>NW_019525240.1:636471-652576 GCF_002814215.2 Seriola lalandi dorsalis | reverse complement strand
CTCCCCTCCCCAGAGTTCTTCCACGCGGCCTCCAGTGGTTTCTGTCTCCATCTGGGCCTGATGCCAAAGGCCTCACAGGCCTGTTCGAGTCAGGCTGCAGCAGCCCTGCAACCATCCCTCCCTGTCTGCACAGATCTGCAGGGAGGTGTGGCTGGAAATAGCAAGGGGAAGGAGCGCAAAACCCTAAATGCACACAAAAGGGCCTCAGAGGGACAGTTGTCATTGACATTATAGACAACCTCTGTGATGCAAGGGATATATCAATCAAAGCCTTATTAGTTACACTGGGTCTGGATCAAAGAAAGCTGCACAACCCTCTGAGGCGACACGATACAGTCTGATACTGTGGCTCCAACTTGGTTTAGAGATCAACTCTCTGGCCACCGAGCCTAACATGCTCTGAAATGTGTCTGTATTTATTCATACTGTGCAGATGTGTCATTTCATGTCTAAGTAGCATGTGTAGCAATGAGCTGTTTGATTTTCTCTTTTACTTTATTGCCGTTTTCAAACTGTAGCAGGCAATTAACATTACAGAAGAGCAACTTGATTCTAATCACACTGTAGATATTTTATTGTTCATAATAATTCAGTAATAGATTAGCATCAGCAGAAGACTGATCCACTCCAGTATTGTATATACTAACACACTGACCCTTGGCATTAGAACAGGACCTGACTCTATTAGACAGAATATAATCTGTGTGGCCCCAGTCTCTGAATCGCACAACAAATGCACTAAGTTGGCAACACTGCAGGCTGTGAACGCCCCCTAACAGAAACTGTTTGTGCCAATTCATTTTGAAGGGGCAACGTCCAAACTCAGTCACATGGCATTCAGCTGACCAATGGTGGAACTCCATCACTCAGTCAGTTAGACAGTCACAAACATTCGCAATTATAGGTCATATTATAGAGTCATATTCTGGTGTGACCAGGAACTATCACACCTAACAACCCCCAACCCCAGCTTCAAAATGTCTCTTTAAAAACCTGGACATCCCTGTTAGTCAGCAGTCACTGGTTCAGTGACGCACAGCTGATTCCTGATTACTGTGCAATATTTCCTCCTGTTTATTCCACACAACGTCAAAACTTTAAAATATATCACAAAGCTTTGTTCGGGTGTGCTCCAAACCATTCATCCCTATTTAACTCACCCTCAACCACACAAGGAGCTGATCAGAGAACAGAGCTGATGGCGGGTCAGGCAGGAATGAAAACCTGGAGACCATTCCCTCTGGATGGCACATGGTTGGAGATCACTGCTTTGATACTGTGAGGCTCTTTAGAGCTGGAAGTCCTCTGAGTTTAGCCTTTGTCCCTTTCCCTGGAGTCCAGATGTGATCCCAGCTGGACGTGGCCATTCAACAGCCCACGCTGCCTCTGCGTGACACACACTGAACTGCCACGCCAAGACCCTTGGCCCTGTCACAAGACTCACATGTATTCCTGCACTCACACACACACACACACACACACACACACACACACACACACACACACACACACACAGACACTGTGGCCCAGGGGTCACCTCCTTCCTTCAGCGGTCAGGTTCCTGATGGATTATATTTCATCCAGCGCTGCCACCACTCTCCATCTGAGGCCAGTGCCATCCTCCAGCTTACAGGAAACGAGTCAGTGTGTGTGTGTGTGTGTGTGTGTGTGTGTGTGTGTGTGTGTGCGTGTGTGTGAAAGAGACAGAGGGCAGGTTTTGTGGGGGTCCAGCATGTTTTGTATGAGGCTTTCTTTCTCTCAGATTAGCTGAAATCAATACCGAGGCAGGAAGACAGGGAGAGGAGAAGGCTAACACTGAGCACCAGCACAGATTGGTCATTCTGTTAGATGCAGATCCTCGAACAGGAATGCAAGTTTGTGCGTCTCAATCTCAGCTCCTCTCCGAGCTTCTTCATTAGGAAAACTCATCTGGGACGACAACTTTAGCTGTTAATTAATATCAGGTGAATGTGTGTGACACATCACCGCATGCTGGGACTGAAAAACAGTTATGCTCAAGTGTTGTAAGTGGCTTTAGGTGTTTTATATCAGAAGCTTTTCTTTGTATGTGTCTAGTGACTGTGGCTTATTTCAGTCAATATCAATATCATCCATATTTTTACATTAACAGTTCAAATGACTGTGTAATGTGATAGGTGAGTCATCAACTCTTAGTTACATGGAGCTTTTTTATCTTATTGTTTTAATTTTTTGGCCTTAAACCTTTGAATAAAGAAGAAATAATCATTGTATTATTCAGTATTATTTTCTGTTTTATGAGAAAAGACAGAGCTTGGGTAGGTGCACAGAAAGACTGATATGAAATGCGCAACTGATTTCGTCAGCATCACATGTTTGTTCTGAAAATGGTAATAATACAAGAGGGTTTTCATTAGACTGGTGGAATGTTTTTCTCAAAACTGTGGGTGTGTAAAATCCTCAAGCATTAGAATTAAGATCCACAAATAAATGAATATAAGAAACCAGTTCTAAGTGTCATGTCTGGTTTCCTCCAGAAGTGATGCCAAAATCAGACCAGAGAATCAGTCTCAGAGTCCTTTAGCTGCTTTTTCTTTCACCGGGGAGAGGCTTCATCTGGACACTCTGCCATAAAGCTCAGATCAGTGGAGAGCTGCAGTGATTCCCTTCAGGAAGTTTTCTCCATCTCCACACAGGATCTCTGTAGCTCAGAGAGACCATCAGGTTCTTGGTCTCCTCTCTTCTCCCTGAGTCCTGGTTGTTCCAGACTTCTTCATGTCAGAATGATGGAGGCCAATGTTCTTCTCAGGAGTCTTCAGTGCAGCAGAAATGCTTTTGAGCCTGGACACAGTCCTGTCTCTGATCTCTGCAGCAGCTCCTTCCTCCTCATGGTTTCTGCTCTGATCTGTTTGACTGGTGAGACTGGTGTGTGTCTTCACACATCATGTCCAATCAGCTGAGTTTACCAGGTGGACTCCAGTCAGGGTGTAGAAACATCTCAGAGATGATGCAGAGAAATTGAAATTTACAGAGTCATAGTAAATCTAAATACTTATGTCAATGTGATATTTAATTTTTAATTTTTTAATAAATTTGTAAAAATTCTGTTTTCCCAGGGTTAGTTATGGGGGATTGAGTGTAGACTGATGAGGGAAAAAATACATTTAAATTATTTTAATGCTGCAACATTATCTGAAATAACAATAATAATAATAATAATAATAATGTGAAAACATTGAAGGGGTCTGAAGACTTTCTGAATGCTCTATAGTTTTTAGAAACATTTCATGGATCAAAACGTGATTGTGACACAACAGGAAAAAGCAGAGGGAGAAATCAAACCTCTGGGGACTGCGATGACTTGTGAAAGAATTCTCTTGACTGTAAACATGTTGTAGCTGTTGCTGAGAAATCTTTATTTGTACCAAATTACTATGCACAGACATTAATTAAAAAGCAATATATGCACCTTCTATTTCCATTTTCCAATGAGGGCTCAAGGCCATCAGATGTATTACCTGCTGAGTGTTGTTGAATGTGTTGAACATGCACATGCACACCTCACCTGTTCCATCTCTGAGACGGACAAAGCATCCATCCCGCAGTCATCCTTTTCATCAGCCCTCTTTTTCTGCAAACTCATTATACTCTGCCTTTTCTGCGCCGCGTGTCCAGATGGCGAGGCGTCTTGCAGTCATAATGCTGTGGTAATCCCCCCCACACATGGTGCCCTCACTCCAGTAAACACTCTTCCTATTGTTTCCAGGTTCGCACCCCCGGCCCCCGTGGTACCACTGGCCTGCAGAGCTGTGCAGGCTCCACACTGTACATGTGAGTCTGCCTGACGTCCTCTCTGCAGCTCAGGGGAAGTCTTCACTTATAATGATGTGATGATGTGCAACACATCAGTGCCTCATTGGGATGGGGAGAGGTTTAAAGAAGGGGTGCACCAACCTCTCTACTCATGTGTTTTGAACATAATTAGGTGAGAAAAAACAATAAATCAGTGAAAAGTAACCTCAGAGTCCCCGGTTCCTGCTGTTTGTCACTTTAGTCCATTTCTTCATAGACCCACAATCTTTCATCACCAGTAAAAACTCCTCTAGCTGCTGTTTATCTGTCTTTTGACTCCCCCACTGGAAGATATTCTTGCCAGCTTGATGCACGAAAAAACTTCGAGCCCACAGAAAGTATTTTGTAAGCAAATATTTCTGAACAAATGATGCTCGGCATGTCATCGGTATATTTACGATGGCTCAAAGACATGGCTGTGCGGGTCTAATTAAAAATGTGAAAGGGTTAGCAGCCTGCCGCTCGTTGCCAGCTCTTGGCAGCTCTCCTGTCAGGCAGCCAGCTGTTTAGTCCTGCCCTGAATTATTGCCAGACCCACCGCCAGGCATTGTGGGATTGGCAGGGCCGGGTGGAGAGCTATTGTGTTCACCCACGGAAGGAGAGAGAGAGAGAGAGAGAGAGAAAGAAGAAGATGGAAGCACGAAGTATTCCCCTCCTTCAAGTTCCCACAGACAGACATGCAGGGCTCAGAAAGTGCTGCTGATGTGCAGAGAGCAAACTCACAGTGAAAGTTCAGCCTCTATATGAAGTTTTTATTACATTTACACCCTGTGAAACTCTGAGAGATCCGTACATGAAATTAAAGGCATCACATGTGAAACAACGATTCATGATAAATTCACATATGGACATAAGAGGGAACAGTATCATTCACAAAAATCAGTGATGAGTGAATGCTATAGACACACACCCTCATTACACCTGTGACCACCTGTGTCACATTTCTGACCTGCCTCTGACCAAAGAATTTCAACAGTCGGCCTAATGAAGGTAAATATACACATGGATTTGTTTTGAAGGAATGTATTAGCCCCAAAGAAAGGAAACAATATAGAATATAGAAAACTAGAATCACCAGCTCTTAGTTGTCTGCCTCTGCCATTCAGACTAGTTTCAGGTTACATCCCTGTTCATTCAGAGTCATAGAAAATATGAACTATTTGTGTGAAGTTGTGTCATAATTGCTGCCTGAAGTCTTGAGTAATGGCTAAAAAGGTCACACTGCCCCTTGACCTTTGACCTTTAGCCACCAAAATCTAATCAGTTCATCCTTGAGTTGAAGTGAATGTTTGTACCAACTTTGAAGAAGTTCTATGAAGGCGTTACTGAGATATCGTGTCCAAGAGAATGAGACGGACGAACAGACGGATGGACAACCTGAAACCATGAAAACAAATCCTAGATGGCTTTTTTTTTTTTACAGCACAGCAGGAGCAGCAGAACCCGAATTGGTAACATTTACTTAAGTGAGCTAGTACACTGTACAGACTGGCTCACTGTCTGAGGATCCTTCCAGAGAGTTTACTATGGACACAGACACAGAATCAATTCAAGTACCAGATTTATTTTGAAGACATTTGCTTTTTTGCTTTTTTGTTGTATGAATGTTGATGTAGTGAGGTTTCAGTATGACATGCTGCAGAACTAGACAGGCAGACGTTGTTTTCGTCCATCTGTGTTGGGGGTTTAAAATTGATATAGCATTGTGTCTGTCAGCTCACGTGAATGGAAGATTTCTCTGAACACTCTGACCAGATGTGTTAATGTTGCTGTGCGTGATGCAGCAGACCTGCACATGTCACACATCAAGACCTTTAAGAACCATTAGGAAATATCAGTCCATCTCCATGGAAACACATGAGATCACTGTACGTATGACAAAAATCTGTGAGGACTCCAACCATCCGGAGGGTGGAGGTCTGAACTGACCTGTGCTTTTCCCGCTATGATGTCACATAACATGTCTGCCGTGAAGAAGGTTCAGTCCTGACATCTTTGACAGGGGGGCTTTGACACAGCCTTTAAAAGAACTGCTGACTTACATTAATTATAGAGACATAAAGTTGTGAGAAAGTCAACAGACCTCAGTTGTGTAGAGTTTATAACCAGCTGTTGATTTTCAGAGGAATTTCTCTGAAAGAGAATGTTTCATTTAAACATGTAGCCAACAATGACAAATATAAATAAAGGAGTTTTTTTTGGATGTGTTGTGGACTTCTTGACTATTTCTAAAACCATGGAGAAATGGCCTAGCTGTGATTGATTTCACAGTCTTTTTTAATTTAGGATATTTCACATGTAAAAACAGAAAAATACTGTTAACTATTTGCTATTGTGTGTTATAGTTTTTATTTTATGTTAGGTGTCCTTGAGTGCCTTGAAAGACACATATTAATAAAATGCATTATTATTGTTATTATTATTATTATTATTGTTATTATTATAGGATTATTATTATAAGAAAAAGAGAAGTAGAATAATAATAAATTAATTATAAAAATCTAAACAAAAATCAGTTAAAATCTGAAAACAGTATGGATACAGACAGAAAAGGTCAAATACGGCAGAAATAAACCAAAAACAAAAAAAAAATAAAGTAATACCTGGACGACACTCAGAGGAGTTGGATCATGTGTCTGTGGATGAGGAGGTGTCAGTCGATGTATGTGATCGTCTCTGTGACTCGTCTCCTGCTGCCTGATTTTGTGATCAGCTGGAATATCACTCCACTGTAATCGATCCTCTAACAGGCCTGATCAGCCACACTCATGCCCCCTCCGCTCCGCCCTCCCTGCCCCACCCCTCCCCACTTCCTTTGTGTATAAATAATTATTTTTTGCTAAGACTACGGGTCCAGGTTGGATCTAACAGAGCCGAGCACTTCAATTGTTTCCCCCACCGCCGCCGCCGCCGCCATCATCGTCACCTTCCACCGAGCTCAGCCCCGCTCTATGTTTGTCCTCTCCTTCAAATGCTGCTTTGAGTCTCAAATTTTGTGTCGAAAATAACAAAAAAAGGAGCTGTTGTGCGGCACCGACAACAGCTAGTGACAACAAAGAGTAACCCTCCCCCTCCCCTCCACCTCCGACTGCTGCTTCCTTCTTCTTCTGTTATCTTTAACAGAAGAAGAAGTCTTCCCTTATCTTGCTTGTTCTCCTTTTGTTTTGCTCTGGAGACATTTTCTCTCCCTCCTCCTGTTCTCCTTCTCTCTCTCTCTCCCTCTCTCTCTCTCCCTGCTCAGCCGTATCCTCTCTTGCTCCCTTCTTTTTGTTTTCCTCTACTCGGGGGCTTGTGGGCCAAAAGCTCATAATCATTTCAAAGGTCCTTTAAATATATAATAAGAGTTCTGCATTGTGATAAACAACATGTCACAGGGAGAATATCAACATGGCTGCTGTGCCCTGTGCCTCCTGTACACACACACACACACACACACACACACACACACACACACACACACACACACACACACAGAAACACTCAAAAACACAAACACTAAGTTGGATGCCTTCTGCATGTTTCCCTGTGTTTCTTCCACACTTTAGTCCTTGTGTTGGTCACCACACAGCAGTGATGACCACGCACAATACAATTATTGTTAGGGACAGAAACTTGTGCTGATAACTGTAGCTACACATGGACAGACAGTGTGTTTTAAGGACCACACATTTAACAACTGACTAATGTTGATATTCACAGGTGAGTAGATGTTGTTTAGTCACAACCGAAGAGCCCAGGTGTTACTAATAACATTAAAGATGGCTCTATTGTTTTTCTTTTAATGCAGGTGAACCCACTAATAAAAGCTGATTTACTCCTTTTTCACTGCCATTTGAGTTTGTCCTTCTGTTCCAACTGAGGACACACACAACAACAAAGACTGATGTCATCACATGCACTTACAGAGCGCACACACACACACACACACACACACACAGAGTGGAGAGTGTGAGCTGCTAGCCGCCATGCAAACTGGTAAAAAGGATCTGTAAGTTCTCATCCTCAGGTTGGAGCTCCTGTAAGTGTCGGAGCCTCCGTGTGAGAAGCTTCGATCAGTGATTGTGTGTTTTTAAAACTTATTTCAGGGCTGCAGCTCACTCTTTCATCACAGAGTGCAGTGAAGCTGCTGTGTTTTTCTGGTTCAACAGCACCATGCTTTACAGGTGACAGGTGTGTTTACAGTGTCAGTGCTCTGACAGATGTCACAGCAGCAAAAGGGGTGCAAATTAGCGAGTTAAATACCTGCGTGTACTGTAGAGTCATTTGACCGAATGCCGATTGAACCCTTTTCCAATGCCAACAAAAGCCATATCGGGTTTTTGGGTTTTTAAGGGGTCATGACAGTGTTCCAGTTAGTCTTCATGCACTGGACCAGGAGTCTGAACATGAAGCAGCTAAATCGAATTCAGTCATCATTCATTTTATTATCTACACCTGTGCTTTTCCTGCTGTCACATGTCAAATGGCTTTTTATGCCACAGCTAACTAGTTACTTATCCAGCTAGCCTGCACACTAATGTTAGAGGGAAACATTTTTTCATTGGATGTTTGTTAGTAGTTTGTTCAGAAAGCTAAGGTGAAGCATAATAGATGCCTATCTCAGTATAAGGGACATTACCTAAAGCTATTGTTTGCTTAAGCTTTCAGTTCATGTGTGTTTAAGGAAACCTGCAGTTCATTACAGCTGTGTTTTGATTTGTATACTGTGACCATCAGTTATCAGTGAGGGCACACTAAAGTTTACCTAAGATCGTTGATCACAGTCACATTGCTTAAGTGTGGTGGAAGCGAGCAACAACAACAAAAACAAGCAGTAGGTTTGAAAATTGGTGGAACATTTGGGATAATGTAAGAACACAACTCAACAAAATACATATAAAAAAAAAATAATACATATATATATATATATACATATATATATATACATTAGTATAAAATGCAGAGTCATCACAGCACTGGATGGAATCAATTTTCCCAGGGTTCTTGTCTCCTGCTGTTATATTACATTAATCCCTCTTTTTTTCCAAACAAACATCTGAGCCAGCAACACGAAGCTTCACATTGTTCATATGCCTGGTGGGTGTCACCCTCCATCTAAATGTTAGGCTTTGCCCTAACTAACATTTCAGAGCTCCCTGACACTGTTTGCATGTAAACATGCTGCAGAGAAGCAGCTTTTTCTCTCCAGAAAGATCCTGTTTGCAGGAAATTGAGAAGCTCACCCCTGGCACTGTTTCTCTCCATAAATCTTTTAGCATGTGCCTCTTGGCTAAATGACTTTGTACTGACAAATTTTAACCTCGATCCCGCCCTGCAAGCTGTGAGTGTCGAGCGAGCTCGATGGCGTAGAAGAAACAAATGAGGAAGAATTTCAACTAAAGGGAGACATTTTGTCTTGCTTTGTGCTGTGTGTTCACATGTTTGGGTGAAAAGAGGGAGGAAATGCAACCTTTGGAGAAGATTTTTGGTTGTAAAAAGGAGAAACATAACACAGCTATTCACATGCCCTCAAGGGAAAATGAGCAGCTCTTTTCCTTTTCAACCAGGAAACAACTTTATTACCAGAAACACACATTTACAGCCTGGAGAGGCCAAGTGATTCAATATGTTATCATTTCCTGTATTGCATCATGTTAACACTCAAATAACACACCTAATCCATCTATTGAAAGAAAAGAGAGGCGGGTCTGTTCATGGTCAAACTGGAGATGTAAGAGCAACCGCAGTTTGATTCTTTCAGTGTATGCATTTTCCTTTCAGGAGTCATAGAAAATATGAACCATTTGTGTGAAATTTTGTCATAATTGCTGTGCAGTCTCGAGTTATGGCTAAAAAGTGTTTTGTGAGGTCACACTGACCTTGACCTTTGACCTTTAGCCACCAAAATCTAATCAGTTCATCCTTGAGTTGAAGTGAATGTTTTTTTTTTTACCAATTTTGAAGAAGTTCCTTCAAGGTGTTACTGAGATATTATGTTCACAAGACCAAAATCATGTTTTGTGAGGTCACTGTGAGATTGACCTTTGACCTGAAAATCTAATCAGTTCATTCTTGAGTCCCGGTAAATGTTTCTGCCAATTTTGAAGATGTTCTGTCAAGCCGTGAGATATTGTGTCCATGAGAATGGGATGGATGGACACCCTGAAACCAATACACCCCTGGCTCCGACTGTCGCCAGCGCAGAGGCATAAAAACCTGCCGTTTTCAGTGTGTCGGCTGTGACTTGAGGTTTGAAGAAAGGGAGGCAAATGCTGCCTGGAATAGGCGCCCAATGGCAAGTTTATACTTTGACACAGGTCACTGGTACACTACTGTAGGTCATATTATTGTTACCGTGTCAACGAAGGTCTGATAAGTATGGGTTGTACCTGAGGCACCTGTGCCCTATAGGGTCGTTTAAAATGGAGAAATTGTCCGGCTCTGATGTTCACTATAATCTTACATGTCAAATTTACAAACATTTACAGGGTCAAGTGAGGCAGTATATGTCATACAGTGTGTGGTGTAATTCATTGTTTTTGTATTTCTTATCCTTGAATCTGAGAAAACCTTGTTTTAAATGTTGGGCAAGGGTGCAGGTTTGGTTCCAGCAGTGTGGGGACACACTGTTATTCAACCAAAATATATAAATAAAGAACAGGTGAATGCTATTTTCTGACATATATGTATATATTTATATTAATCGATCCAGCAAATGAATTCTGATGATTCTGATTCTCAGGTTCAGTTTAGAAACAGCTCTGTCCTTTGAATATTAAATGAAAACATATATTACACTTTTGTTTTATTTTTTTTTATCCGTGAACCTGCCTGGGAGGGGGCAGTACTTTGTATAGTCCTGAGTGGTGCCTGCAGGTCTGCCTCCCAGGCTGCACACGGTCCCAACACCCTCCACCAACAGGATAGGCCAGCTCATATGTTCCCCCGAGAAGAGACACCAAGAGAGTCTGCCAAGCAGAGCTGCTGCTCGTTAACTTTGATTGCTGTGAGTGTAAGGTGATAACTGAAGGCAGATGAGTGTTGGCATTTAACCCTCAGCTCTGAGCTGGACAGTCAGAGGATGACGAGACGTTTTACTGGGTGTAACTGGAATGGGATTTTGAAAAGTGAGCGGCACATGTGCCCCCCCCCATCCATAGGAAAAATGATCCCCTTTTGTTAGGACAGTGTTTGCAGGTCCAGTTGATACATGGAAAGGTGCAAACGGGACATTTCAGCCATTGAATTCCTCCTATAGTTGGCATAATACTGAGCAGTTTGTCCCTGATTATATCTCAAAAACCACAAAACAAGACACAGTAGCAACAAAACCCAACAGATGTGTTGTCAGAACTGATGCTTTAATATTTCCATTTCTGAATGAAGATATGAATTATAATCCATTTTAAAAACACCATTGTTAATTAAAACATCTGATGAGACTGTATTGTATTCACTTGATATCATTGGTATTTTTTTATTTCATTTACATCTTTTTCATGATTTTAATATTTTGATGTTCATAATAGCTGTTGCTCATTTCAATGTGTAATGGAACAAAGATTTTATTTCCTATTCAAAGTACCAGGTGCAATTGATCAGTGTTTTTATTTTATCCAGACTGAGGTCCGAGCTGGTGCAGACTGACTGAAGAGAAGCTCTTAAAAGAACTTTTCTCCCAGACAGCCTGAAGAACATTTTCCTCTCTGTTTCCTGGAGCCTGTAACCACTTTTTACAAATTTATGAGCACCTAAAGGTTTCCTGGACTTACTGCCTCTGAAACTGACTGAGCACTTGGCCTTTACATTGTCTTTTGTCATATGTTTTCTCACTTCTAGATTCAGAGTTGAAACTCTGACTCTTGTTTATCTGTGAGAGGCCACAACCTGCACACTGCCTGCGTCTGTACCAGAGACAATCCACAGCGCATATACAAAGACAATGAGCGCATACACACACACGCACGCACGCACGCACGCACGCACGCACACACACACATCCTCCTCTCCTGAACCATGACATCTTTTTCCCATCTTCGCTCTAATTTCCAGTTATGTTGCTTCCATCTAAAGCGGAGATGCTGCTTTTTTTTTCCATAATTCATCCACTCTTCTTTATTGTGTCATTCGTTGTTCGCTGCTTGTCAGATGAGGGGTAGAAAAAAGAAAAACAGGTAAAGGATATCTTCCTTCATCTTTAATCCTGTCTTAAGGAATCAAGAAAGCACATCTGAGCCAAGATTCATCACTGGATTCAAAGAGATCTGTGGAAACAAAGGGAAGCTGTCGAAAACCACACCCCATTATCAGGAGAGATCTCTGGATGAGGCCAGGTTGTTCATCCACAAGGCAGGGCACTCACAGCTTTAGTTTTTATCATTCTGCTTCTCAAATTCTATTATTATCCAGTCTGGTACAATTACATTTCTATTCACAACACAATACTGCACAACTCTGGTAGTACATTTTTATTAAATAGCACATATGCAGCCTTGAGGTGTATAACACATTTAGAAAATGTATGTTTTATTAGGTGACCAGATTTCTGAAATGAAAAGCAGGGAAATTGCCAGTTTAATAGTAAAAATATATGCTTAAAATATCCAATGCTTTTATCCATGAAATAAAAGGGAGACAGTCCCAGTTTCATGTATTCTGACCGTTGCACTGTAATAAACTATGGTGAAGGCCGACTGATAAAATTGGTACGGTTGTAAGCTGTCCTGCAAAATAGGCCTAAAAAATCATCCTGTGATTGGGAACTAACTTTTTGAGACTCAAGTCAGTGTAAATCTATGGGAGATAAATATTACAGGTTAGACTATTAAATCAGGGCGGTTTGTATGAGATAGAAGGAAACCTCCTTTTCTCCCTCAGCCTGACGGTCATGTTATGTCCCACTATCCAAACAGAGAATTATGGTCCTGACTCACAACCACTGTATCCCTGTGTCTGTATCCTCCCCACCTTTGAAGAGGTCTTGAAGTCCGATTGTCTGACAATCATTTATATTCCTTTAGTTTGTAAAGGTTCACTCATAAAAAGAATCAAAAGGGTTTTTGTTAAAAGTTTCCAGGTTGGGAATATTGTCATATGAAATCCACTGCAGACCCTCGGGCAACTTTTTCTTCTTTTTCACGTCTTCCAACATGAAAACTATTTTTTCAAGTTTCGGCTGGGGGGTTTTGGGAATGTTCGTTTTTGTTAGTTTTACTGCCCGGTGATGAACTCCTAACCAATGAGTGAGCCAGGTAACCGCTTCTCTGCCTAAAGACAACAAAAAAAAAAATTTTGATTGGATGACTCTAATTTGAATTTAATTTCTGCACAACGCTATACTTGCCTGTCTGCTCTGCTGTCCGTCTTTCTCTCCTGTTTGTTTTAAAAGCAGGGACATTTTCAGGGACAGTCCCTGGGGAATTTAGTCACCCTATGTTATTAACCTTTTTCTGAGCCAAATTTTAAGAAGTTCTGTTAAGGTGTTGCTGAGATATCGCATCCACGAGAATGGGATGGATAGACGGACAACCCGAAAACAATATGCCTGCGGCTCCGACTGTTGCTGGTGCAGAGGCTTAAAACATTGAATTAGTTGATAGTTTTAAGAAGCTGTTGAAAACTCACCATGTGTGATATCCCTCTATGTAGCTCTTATTGTTTTTATATTGTCATTTTTTGTTTTTAACTCTGTATTTTTCACTGTACAACACCTTGTACCTCAAAAGCTGCTGTGTAAATGAAATTTACTTACTTGCATACGTCATGCATAAGCAGCTCATATCAACACCATTCAGAAAAACCCATAAAAAAATTCAGAAATGAGTGAAAGGGTCAGAAATTTCAATTCATCTCCATGGAAACACACAAGGTCTTAAAGGTCCCATCTCATAGCACATTTCGTCCCCCTTTTGGTCCAGCAGCTGTATAGACTTGATGTGATGACAGTTTACATATTACTGTACATATGATAAAAATCTGTGAGGGCTCAATCACAAGTTCAGAGTGTGGAAGTTTGATTCCAGCTCTACGTCTATTTTAAAAACAGCAGATCCTGCTATTCCAGGAAATTACAATTAGGAAATCAATCAACTTATGTTATAAATATTACAAGTTAACAGTGGAAAAACATTTCTAAACACATTAAACACCCCTCCATCTGCAACACACTCGCCGCATTCCCCCAGGAAGTTGACCATAAAAGGAGTCCAGATGGGCTGGGACTGGTTTGTTTGTTCCCGGGTCCAAAAAAGAGGATGACCGAGAGCAGACACACAAACATATGAATCAAATAAAGATGTTTTAGTATACAGTATCTGTGTGATGTTTTCTTTCTGAAAGGCTTCAAGTGTGTGACTGTGGTATCAACTGCATAAATATAAAAAAAGGTCTTAAACAAGGTCTTAAACATTATCAGTCACTACTTAATAGCAAGCAGCCCAGACACCTGCTAAATAGATGTTTTGTGACTAAAAATGTTTCTGAAGTTATAACATATAAGAAATACATAAAGTGTATAGTTTAGGTAACATGGAATGACAGGACTAATTTAAACTGCTGATGATTTTATCAGTGTCAGAGGAACACAAATTCTGATTTCCATATGATATGATTTCAGATTCAACTATAGGAACTGTGTATCTGACAGTTATTTACTCATGCATATGTTCTGGACATATTCATATTCCTTTAGCCACTGACCTCTGGGAGATATCCAAGTTCCTCCAGCAGTGTTTTTCATAGGAAAAGAAAGAACTCAAAATGGTTATATTTCCAATGGGGAGTGAAAGACACACAGAACATACACATAAACATACGTTCAATAAACATTCAAAGAAAATCTTAGATTTTTTTTTTGTATTTGTTATAAAAGTTTTGAAAAAAAAAAGTTAACAATCAAAGCACAGGCTTGATTGACTCCATGACTCATCTAAATAAAAGGGTGATAACAGCCTACCCAACCTGCTCGTAAGTAGGTTTAGTAGGCCCCCTCTAGCCCATATATTTGGGACAGATGTGTGATAATAACGCTTATATAATAACCCGATAACAGTCAAACCGAGTGGAAGTTCTCTCTCTACAGTGTGGATAGAGTGTGGCTGTTAATCTGGATCAGTTTTGGTGAAGGTTTGCTCAGCCAGCAGAGAGTTTGAAGAGCAAATGTCATCCCAGAAAAATGAAGTTTAGTTGAGCCTGCGAGGAAACTGCAGAGGCTTCTGGGAGCACTTACGTAGCAGGTTGTAGTGAGACCTGAGGAGGTGCTGTGTGTGTGTGTGTGTGTGTGTGTGTGTGTCTGTCTGTCTGTCTGTGTGTCTGTGTGTAAAGTGATGGTCCACAGTGTCATCAGGCTTTATGGTTGGCGGCTAAGACCAATTTTCCGTGTGGACTCTGAGGCTCTCTCTCTTTCACTGTCTCTCTCTCTCTTTCTCTCTGTCACACACACAGACTATAAATGTTGCACACACATCTGGACATACAACTAAACTACAACAACAAGTACATTTGCAGTAAAACGTAACTGTAACTGGATTAACATCATGAAGATGTTGATAGATTACATATTCATTTTTAAACTGTGTTTTAAAATGAAAATGATCGCCCTCCAGACTAACACACCTGAAAACACAACACATACACCACCATTCACGCATGTGCGAGCCGTTTTAAACAGGAAGCAGATTGTCTACACTGCAGTTGATTAGTTGCACAAAATGCTATGAGAAAGAGAAACAACAAAGACAGTTGCATTAATATACAGACTGTAAGTGAACAACAGCTGCTGGCAAAGACAACAAGGTCAGTAACACTGTAATTCATTATCATGTTGTATTCACCACTGGTAGTCCAGACTGATGAGAGCCAATCAGGGAGCGAGGTGGGTGTCTACATCATCGTTTCCAAAGGTCTTAGTTTCTGTCCGTCCAGGCTACAACACAACCCCAGAGTTTTCAAAATAAAACAGGTCCAGAGTTTCCAAAAGTCTCTGTAAGGCTGTAAAAATAGTTTCAGTTGCATGAATTAGTTGTAAGAGTTGTTGCAGTGTTATTCTCAATGTTGGTTTGCACTCTCCTCCTGCTACACTTTACTGAGCTCTAAGTTCTTGTACTTGTTTGAACAAATAGAGGTTTGGATGTTGTGTGGATGTTTGTCAGTGTGTCGACCAGGACTGGATGTCTAAGGGGATTTGGACGAGTGAGGTAAGACCAGCTGGAAACCACTGATTTACAGGGTAGAGACAAACACAGTCTATTGTTGCAAAGATGTCTTTGGGTCACAGTTGTGTGTGTGTGTGTGTGTG
>NW_019525240.1:630249-636445 GCF_002814215.2 Seriola lalandi dorsalis | reverse complement strand
TCCCAGCCATCCACACCTCCCTTAACCACAGACCCCCAGTGCCAGTCCTGATAGGGACAGGCTGCACTTTCTCTAGCTTTCTCAAACACACACACACACACACAGAAATAACACAAAGATGATACACACACACACACTCAGAAATAACACAAAGATGATACACACACACACACACACACACACAGACACACACAAATGTGCTCACAAAGGGGACAGACTGATTTTGAAATGGTGTTGCATCACACACACTCACTCACGGCGCTCCTCTCTGTCACACACTTACTGACTGATTTATCACTCACTCACTCACTCACTCACTCACTCACTCACTCACTCACTCACTCACTCACTCACTCACTCACAGCCTGCCTGTCTGTCTGTCCTCCGCTGGTTCTTGTCAGGAACGGCAGTATGTGGAGGTAAAGCACTGAACCAGGATCAGTCACTTCACAGCCTCTCCAGCACTCTGGTAAAGTGTTGTAATTGTAATACGACATGTTCACATCTTCCCGTGCAAATCCGCAACTTCGAAAGAAAAACGAACTTTTCACAAAAAATGATTCAGCTCTCATTGTATGTGATTTGAGCTCTCAGGCATGTAGAGTCTTTTTTAAGCCTTTGTTTGCCATAATGTGCTGCTTCTTAAGTTTGCCTTGCTTTCTTTGTGAAACCACCTTAAAGGAAAGTTCAGGTATATTTCAATATTCGATATTTCAGTCCTTTCTGGACTCACAGACCATATTCATCTAGTCTTTGCCATCTGGAGTCCAGGTTCTGTCTGTGCTCATCTGGTCCTGTAATAAGCAGGTGATCCAGGTAGCACTTGATCCCTGTTAGCTCACTCACATTCTGGTCTATCGCTCATTGGAAAAGTACTAGAGCAGAAGAACTGGGACCGACCTTTGTGTGTCATTATAGTCAACAGGTCATGTGACTATGGATCAACGTGTGTCTGGATGTATAGCTGACATAAATCTATGCCACTAAACTTCTGTCCTCCAGCCAAACCTGAAAAGAGGTCACCAGTGAGGGGTAGTGGATTCTGTTCTGCAGTCAAGACAGGGTTGACAGGGACTTTAAACTCCCCTCAGATCCTTGGAGTTCCTCTTCTTTCATGACTGAAACAATCAGTGTAGCCCATTCATTAGTGGTCACTGGTTCCAATAAACCACTCTCTGTCTAAATCTCCCTCTAACTTGTGTTTGATGGCATGCAGCACAGCTCTAGCTTCTAGACACACTGGGGTGCTTCCTGGTTCGAGCTTTACCGTAACGTCCTTCATGCTGCCAGGTTTTCGGTCACAAACTCCTGTCTCCGTCATTAATCAAGAACTCTTCTTGCCATTTCAGCCTGAGCTCTTCCAGCCACCTGTGGCCTAGCACAGCTGGATTGATCAGTGGCTTAGGACAGATGTGAAGTGCTCATGAGTCATCGTAGGACCTGTTCCTCGGCTTGTCAGGTTCCACTAGCTTGTGCAGTAGGTCAAAAGGTCATGTGCTCAATCACTGAATTACTAAATAGACATTAGATTAAATAGATTGAATAGAACATTTATTTAATTGTTTAAAGTGGGTGTTCAAAGGTTCACAAACAATACAGTCACTACACACACTGAAATATTCTCTTCATGTGTGTGTTGCTTCCCTTACTTCCAGTCTTACTCTGTTGTTTTAAATATATAATGTATGACCAGTGGGCAGATCGATTACATGGCCAGCGCTGTAGTAAAATGACTTGCTTTATGGTCAGGCGTGCGCCGTTAAATGTTTTCTCTCTCTATGGGAGCGGAGTGGAAATCGACTGTGCGTTATTGTGACAGCATTTAAGGTGGATCTCTTCCTCCTCCTCCAGAGCACATGAGGAAGCTTCATCTGGTCGACTGAGGCACAGAGCCATTAGCATACTTATGAACTTTCACACTGTCTTAATTCACAAATTAAACACCTGCCTCTTTCTGCTGCTGAGGTGTTTGTGATCAACATCTCTCTCCCTCTCCTTCCTTCCCTCTCTCTCTCTCTCTCTCTCTCTCTCTCTCTCTTTCTCTTCAGTACACAGTTTCACTCCAAAACCCAAAGTTCTTAAAACTAAACCTAGATTTAAAAAAAAACAAAAAAACAGAAGAAGCTAATTTTGCTAAAAAAAACTCTTTCAAATAGTTATCACAATCTGGCCCGTATACTGACATAGTCTGGCTGTTATCCTCTGCTTCTGACTGACAGCCAGAGGATTTTCTGTGTGAATTGGTCCAGATAGGAAAGTAGCATCTTATAATCATGCTGCATATGGGCCAGAATCAAGCAATGGAACCGGGCGTATACTGGGCCAGAAGAAAACAAGCATGTGACCCAAGTATGGGCCGGACTTAGTTTGCTGTTTGGGGGGCTTCTGGGCCCCTGTTAACCCAGTGCTCCTCCCACTCCGTGTAATTCTACCTGCTTCAGATTGATGTGTGGTGGTTTGGTTTAACACAAATCATCACGTAAAGTATATAAAGATAACTGAAACAATGATGGTATTGACAAGAGATCTTGGCACAGGGGCCGTGTTCAAGAAAGCAGGACCCTGAGGGCCACACTTGAAGTTGTACTGTGGTGCTCAATATTCCCAATTAAATTCTCAATTAAATTACTACAAACCAGGTGACGCACTGTAAGCCTGGAGATTTCGGGCCCCTGGAGTCTTGGGGGCCCTAGGGCAGTTGCCTGGTTGCTAGTCCATGAGGGTCTTACAGATTTTAAACTTCTTTTCCTTTGTATTTCACAACCACCCCAGTCTTTTCTTTTCTTTCTCCTTTTTTTTTCTTCCAACTTCCACATTCTTTTTTTTCTCCTATCTTCCTCATGACCACCCCACATCAGACCAACCTCTCTTGCTTTGTATTTTTATTTATTTTTTTTTTTTTTCATTTTTTGCCTCCATGCCGGTGACAGTCCGAGCCAGAGGTATAATGTGATCGGGTTAACCGTCCGTCCCATTTTTGTGAACATGATAAATCAAGAAACAACCACAAAGACGTGATTATATATATTTTTTTAAGCATCAATAATCCAAAAGACTTTTGGTTTTTTTTTTCTTTTGACAAATGAACTGATTATTTGTTTATTTTGACCAAAAACAACCACATAAAATCACTTTCTGAATATCACAAGGAAGCAATATATATCCCATATAATAGCAGGGCTCCTTACAACTTTTCTTGAATTCTCCTCTGACTTTGCTTGCATGATCTTGATGAATCAAAAAGGCTGATTGGCACATTTTTATAACATTTCATCAATATCACAAAAGTTGTCTCATGCCCTTTACACTGGTTCAGTTTCATTGTACACAGGCTGTCAGCAATGTCACATTTCTTTCAGTTCACTTGTCACACGTTAGATTTCTCTCCAGCACAACCTCAAACATTTATACCTGCAGTCTGCCCCATACGTAACCCAATCTCCATGGTGACTGTACTGTACTGTTCCATAAAATAAAATATGACCAACATTAGCCGACACCAAAGAACAAGAACAATTTGCGTGCTGCTAATAATTTGAATGCTTGTTAATCATTCTTTCTGCTAATTCAGTCGCTCTTTCTCTCCAAGGTGTAAAAATAGATCGCTTCTAATTAAAGACCAGCTAACAGACAGCAGCAGAGAAACACTGAACCTTCAAGCTACGAGATGACAGTGACACACATTACTGGACTCAGTGCTGGGACATGAATTGTATGTTTTCATGGGTGTCCCTTAGCTGTAGCGATCCATTATAATTTCCTAAATGCAGACATTTTGGGCTTTTAGTGAAATGTCTTGATGACGTTTGCAGGGATTTCCATGGAGTTTGGTAAAGTTTGGACCTTCATGGTTCCAAGAGGATGAACCTTAAACATTCTCCTTATCCCCATTTTTCTAATTTTGCTGCTAGCAGGTAAAAGTTTTCACATCTACTGGATGGATCGGCACAATAGTTGTTACAGCCATGCATGATTCCTGTAACACAGGCTTTTCCTCTATTGCCACAGTGAGACATTTGCGGTTTCCAGCAAGGTGCATGGGCAGCATTTGGGTACCACTTTACAATAAGACCACCTTATAAAGGATTTAGGAAGGGTCTATAACTAGTTTATTAATTAACACTTTATAATAATTTACGAGCTGTTATAACACATTAGATAGAAAGGCCAACGGTGACGTGTTGCTTGCCAAATAGTGAGCCCAAATTTCCCTGTACCGTACAGCCTCATATCTCATTAGTTACTGAACTTTATTTGTTTTCTCCATCATCAGCATTTATACCTGCTGCTTCATCATTTATTAATTAATTACTATAAGGCTGCCTTTTACCAGTTATAAATAATAGTAACTCATTAATAAATGGTGATGGGTTTTACGATTTACAATAAGGCTCATTTTATACCATGCTATAAATGGTAGTAACAGCATGTGGTTGGCTGGAAGGGCAAAGACTATCTGGAGGCTCACATACATATACAAAAATCACAGTCACTACTCGTCACGGAGGATATAAGAGCAGATTGGTGTGCTGACAATGGTAAATTATCAGTGTCAGTCCAGACCTCAAGCGTGGGCAAAAATGCCAGAACTGCGTAGCACACATAACTTTATAACTAATGTTGTCAATGCAACACATTTTGTACTTTGTATCTCTCATGCCACCAAAAAAAAGAGGCAACATGAGCTTTTTCACCACCAGAGTGTCAGTAATAGGTAGTAAACTAACCAGTCAGCAGCCGCAGTGATTTAAAATGAAAACCAGCCTTATGTTATTAGATTTTTAATACTGATGCATCACTGGATTAGCAGCATGTTACTGCTGTAGCTGCTCGAGATGGAGCTGGTTTTAAATGTGAAATCAAGGGGAAAAAGTAAACGGTAACACTGGTAGGTTTGTTTTTTCTTTCTTTTTCCGTTAACAAGTAATTTCTTAAAATTGATTTGCTTTTGATCTGTTACTGTAGATTGTTTTTATTTAAATTAAATTGATGTTAATAAACCATTCTGTTAAAAGCATTAAAAAGTTGTTTAACAGAATTTAAATCATTCTCTCAACTTCAAGAACAATTTGACCTTCCATCAAAGGATCTGTACAGGTCTCTCCAGGTCAGACATGATGTCACAAACCATAAGGAAAAGGAAATGGTCAGTAAAAACCCAAATGAAATAGAAGAATACTTTATTAACGTTCTAGAGAAACAATTCCCAACAAAAAAACACCTATCTAACATATACGAAAGGTTAGCAACGGGCACTTCACAAAACA
Organism: Seriola lalandi dorsalis; assembly: GCF_002814215.2. NCBI lineage: Eukaryota > Metazoa > Chordata > Actinopteri > Carangiformes > Carangidae > Seriola > Seriola lalandi. The sequence continues at coordinate 631,178 of NW_019525240.1, read as the reverse complement.
CAGAGTACATTAGAGAAAAATGGGAACTAGAAATGAATGTTATAATTGAAGACTCTACATGGAGGGACATATGGGCAGGATGTCACAAAGGAATTAGTAGTCAACTGTGGAAAGAGTTTGATTGGAAGGTAAAGATCAGATTTTTTAATACTCCCTTTATTATCTCTTCATATGTGAAAAATCCCAATGTGGCATTATGTTGGTGAGAATGTGGAAATATTGGAGACACCACACACATCTTCTGGGACTGTCCAGTACTGCAGACATTTTGGGATGATATTAAAAAGGAAATTTATACTATTTTGGAGATAGATGTTGCTCTAGAACCAATGATGTTTTTGTTGGGAGCCATACCCAAAGGTATATACAATGCAGACCAACGATATGCATTGAGAATTATCTTGCTAGTAGCAAAGAAAATGATCACAGTGAACTGGAGAGAGGTAAAACCACCAACTATAGGTCAATGGACCCAGAGACTGAAAAATGTCTATATGATGGAAAGGATGACGGCCAGTCTGCAGCTCAAAATAGACACTTTCATACAAAGATGGTCCTGTATTTCAAGATACCTGGGGGTATGATAGATGGGATGAGATGAGAGAATGCTGCTGGGAACTCCTGTCTGAAAACCCTGCTCAGCTACCATAGATATTTGCTCTTCTACCTGTCATTGTCAATGTTCCTACTATTCTTAATACTATAATTATGTAAATTCTTATCTACCCTACCTTTTGCACATTCTTTTCTAGCCTATGTCATACTTACATATCTTGCTTTAAAACGTTATTTTTATGCACCCCCTTGCCTAGTCCAATTACACATATATGTGCACATGTGTTTTCAGGTATGTGTATGCATGATTGGGTAAGATGATGATGGAGGTATGAGTGCCACCTGTTTTTCATTTAATTATTTATTTATTTCTA
>NW_019525240.1:609240-630199 GCF_002814215.2 Seriola lalandi dorsalis | reverse complement strand
TACTTCACATTTAGTGAACTGAAAACATTTTTTCTCCTGTGATGATGATGATGATGATGATGATGATGATGATGATGATAAGGATGATGATGACGATGCACCATGTGCTCAGAAGTGATGCTGAGTCTATTTGAAACCATTTGTCATATATATTAACACACAAACCCGCAGCAATACAACTGGACCCATCCTGGATAGAGTTTGGACCTGGCTCAGGTCACAGATCAGGTTTCAGGTACTGGAACATGTGTGAAGTCGTGACAACATAACTCAAGAGTGTGAAAGCAAGAGTGTCCTCCTGTAAAAAAAACGAGCCCACAAGTCGTCCTGTCTCTTATACACATCTGACACATTGATACATTTGGTTCAGACATCCATGTTCCCTGCAGGATGCATCGTAATAACTTTAGTGATCCTCTAACTTTTCGTCAAGTGCATCATCAGGTCAAAAACGAACGACTTTCCCATCAGATTAGCCGCACTTTGTGTTTAAAGCTAATTAGCAAATGATAACATGCTTACAGGCTAAAGTAGTTAGTTTAGGATAGTTTACATGCTAAACATTATACCTGCTGAACATCAGCATGTTAATGTTGTCATGATGTATGTTAGCATGTTGATTTTTAGCCCTGAGCTCAAAGCACCACTGTGTCTGCGAGCTGCTAGCATCGCTGCAGACTCTCAGTCTTCTTATGACAAAGATGTAAATACTGTCAACAGTTCTGGTTGTTGGCAGATTTACCTTGAAAATATCCGACCATACTGTTAATATTGAATGATGCAGCCAATGATTATGTTTGTTCTTTCTCATTTTATTTCAGTAACTATGTTTTTAAAATGATTTACTCAACAATATCTGCACATGGCAATAACATTATTGTAAGATGAGGCAACTAAAACACATATTTAAGTTTAAGGAAAGACTGTGGTTAAAACAAAAAAGGAGAAGAAATAACTGTTGTTCTGCAGTCAGGAGGGTCAGAAGCCTCCGTCCACCTCCACACTCTCACTTTGCCACTTTAATTCCTGCATTAGAATTAAACACTTGCAGTGGACATAAAATTGAATTTTCAAGTTTGAACATAATTCCTAGGAGATACCAGAATGGAAAAACAGAACAAGTATCTGATGTATCATGTATTGATGTGTGGGAACTTCATGTTATTTACTGTGTTAGGAAATCAGACGAGGTCACAGAAGTCACAATGCTTTGAGTGGTGTTCTTGGGTGTTTTCCTTTATAAGCAGGTCACAGAAGGTGAGGATGACATTTTCTAAACGTAAAAAAACCATAGTCCGCAGGATTTCCCATCTATCCTGAGTGTATACAAGCAGGACTTCAGCAAGCAACGAGTCCTTTTTTTATTCATCACACCAAGATTTTAACTCCTGAGAGAAACAGCAACTCTCGACCATACAGGAAGCAGAACAACATTTTGATGAGGAGTTTGGGCTGGATGTTCAGCTGGATGACAGGATCATTCTTACTGATGTCAGGCAAGGGTGGCGGACAGCACATATGCACTTGTGAATATGGAACAAATCCCTTAGTCGAAAGTGAAAGTTTCAAAGTTTTGGTAGTGACGAGTTAATCAGGAGGTTACATATATAACCCAGGTTCTCTGAGTGGAGAGGCCAATTCCTTCCTGAGATTGACTGATGGCTTGACTTGACTTGATCAGATGTCCAGATAACTCCCTCATATTAGTGTCCATATAAGTGACATGTAAATATAGATAAAATAATGTAAATAAGCAAATAGAAATAATATTATAATAATAATAATGATCAGAGATGAGATGTTCTTACAAGCTGTCATGGTTTTGTATACTGTTCTGCTGATTTCCTGTTTTACTTTGACCTTACTTCCCCTGTGTGTCATGGTTGTTTTACCTCTTGTCTTTGTCCAGGTTCCCTGAATTGTGATCGTCTGCCCCGCCCCCTAATGTGTCTCTCCTGTGTCCAATCATCCCTGCCACCTTGTTTATTTAAGTCTCTGTCTTTGTCTGTTTATCCATTGTGTTCCAGCATGGATTATCTGTTGTTCAGTTTGACTGCAGGGGAGTTGTCCATCAACGTTGCTAAGGAAATCCGCGCTTACGCACGGACTACACAAGCAGACCTGAACAGTCGGTTGTCAAAAAGAAAGTTATGTCACAGAAAGAAGGGAAAACAAGACCCGCCTTCTTCTCAGTAGCGGAACAAACCCTACATTAGGGTTACCACCTGTCCTGTATAATACGTGAATAATGTAATGTCAAGTTAAACCCAACCAGTTAGAAGTTTATCAGTGAGCAGTAACTGAGGAGCTCTGTGAGCTGTGAGGAAACGCATGTATGCTCACCTTCTTCAGGTAAAGTCAGCAGTACAGTGATGCTATAGCTCACCTGGCAAAGCACGTATCAGTAAAGTTTATACTGAACTCCACTGGATCAGGTTCAAGTTCGACCCGTGGGCCTTCCTGAATGTCATCCTCTCTCTCACTCTGGCTATCAGAATAAAGGCAATTCATTTTTAATGAATTGTATGTTTTAAACTTTAGCCTATATTGTAGTCTATGTTACCCAATATTATACAATAACCATTATAATCAGCAGATTGATTATGTTAATATTCCATACATTCACTAAGATTCGGGCTGAAGTTTAAGATAGTTATTCATTTTATAATTCATAAATATGATTGATAGGCTCCATTATTAATATGACAATGCACCATTTAAAAGCTCTACATAAATAACCTTATCAATATGTATATAATTCCTAAACATACAGCTGCACATTTAAATAAAAAAATGTTTTTTCTAGCTGAGGAAAAAAGTGTCAAACTATCCTCTGAGGGGGGGTTGACCCTAGTTTCTGAACATGGACATGAAAAAAGTGATGCGAGTGCAAAAAGTCGATGGAACTGTCTTTTGGGTTTCTGTTTCTGGCCGTTGGAAATGAATTGAAACACAGCTAAGGTCAGCTTGACAGGTAGCCTGCTACAGAGCAGCCTTGATGGAATAAGGCCCTGGTGTTTCTGTTTAGTTTCTCTCATGATTCCTCATGTTTCTGTTAGTTTCCCCCTTTATCTTCCTCAGATTTTGCCTTAGTTTTTGGTCCTTGTTGCCTTGATCCAGATCGGATTTTTATTGCCTTTGCAAAGTAAACTTTTAAAACTTTTTTCTTTATCAAATAAATCTTCCAGCAGTACGAGCTCTTGCTTTACTGTCAGCATTTGGGTCCAGAGGTCCTAAACTGTGACACAAGCCATGTTGTAATGAAAGGAGGAATGATGTGTTTTATGGATAAAGTCTCAAAAAAGTGTATGAAGCTGGGAAAGGGAATTAGCAGGACTTGAATGACAATATATACACAATTGCAGCAGAAGAGTATTTCTCATGTTCTGTACCATTAAATAAAATGGATGCACAAGTGAAAAATACAATAACAGCAATAAAATTTGTGGTGACCCGTCCAGTGGCTGGTATGCGTTTGTGGAGATCCAACCACACACAGAGTGAGTGAGGAGCTTGTGTCCCCATTGAAGTCTATGGACGTCTGTTCCAGTGAGTCTACAGAGAAATAAAGGGGAAGTTTATTTATACAGCACCATTCAGACACAATGCAATTCAAAGTGCTTTACAGAGGTATGGAAATACATAAAAAAAAACAGAACATTAAGATGACAGTAAAATAGCATTCAAAGGGTAACATAGCAGTATTTGATGGCTGCACCCAGCCTGCATTATATTCATCCGTCTACAGCCAGGTGTTTATTGATGGCAATTCGAGCTATGAGGTAGTGGTACTTCTGAAGCCAGTTCAGATGAAAATTTGAAGGAATTTTATCAGCAAATCAATGCAGATTCTAACATAAAAAACATTGAGGAGAAGCATTCGGCCAGTGTTTTGAAACATCTACAAGTGAATGATGATCACGAGCCCTTGATCATTCAATCTAAACACCAAACAACTCAAACGTCACCAGATGGAGATTTAACACTTCTTTCTTAAAGATCCCGATTTTCACGACAGAGTGGGCATCCTTCATGAAAATAAACAATTCTTCCGAAGTCTCGCCCACTTTGGGAAACAGTAAAGGCGATACCGAAAAATTTTATATGATGTATATTATCATACGAAAAAAACTAAAGGAACAGCAACTCAAAAAAATCTTAAACAAAAATCAAAGAAGTAAATGACCCATGCTAAAAATCTCACAGAGCAAAGAGACACTAAATTACAGTTTAACCATATCATGAACAGAAAACCCAATTCCTGAAACAAAGACTCAGACGTTATCATTTTGAACACCATAACAAATGAAGAAAATATCTGTCAAACCAACATAAACGAAATAAGGAAGAATCAATTATACTAATCATAAGGAACTCGATGGGGATGATCATGCTGTCACCCAGAGGAGAATTTTACAGCAAATTACACACCGCTGACAAAGAATCCAATTCAACAGATATTAGCTCCTTCCTCTGTAATATAGAATTACCCCGGCTAAATAAGAAAAAGGCACATGTGCTAGACACACTATTAACATCTAATGAACTCCATACAGCACTCAACAAGGTGCCAGATAATAAAGCTCCAGGATCTGATGGCTTTCCTGCTGAGTTCTTTAAACCTTTTTGGAATATAATCTCACCTCTATTTTACAGAATGGCACTTAACATTAATCATAACTCAACAATTCCACCACACATAAACACAGCCATCGTCTCAGTCCTACCGAAGGACCCGATTCTCTGCTCTAGCTACTACCCTTTATCCATAGACTAACGAAAGATGGACGTAGCCTCTGTGACGCCACCCACAGGTTTCTGAAGAGCAGTTTGGAAACTCAGAGTGGGCTGCTCTGCCGTCACCATCTTGGCAGCGTCTGACTTTGGACCTTTTCTCTCATTTGATCAATAATCTAACTGAATATTTATGGAAATTAAACCATGGGAGCAGTTCAGAGGAAAAAATCACCACGAGTTGGCGGAGCTGTTGTCTGTTAACAACTCACAGACATCTGTAACGTGACCCTGACTGAACACTGCTTTATGTTAGATGTCAGAAGCCAGTAATGTTTAAAAAAAACCCACAGTTTTTAACAAGCTTGTTATATTTTCCATTGTGTCAAATCTAGAAGTAACTAGTAGCAGTCAAACAAATGTAGTGGAGTTAAAGTATATAGTAGCATAAAATGGAAATACTATGGGAAATACAAGTACCTCAAAATTGTACTTAAATATAGTACTTGAGAAATGTACTTAGTTACCTCCCACCACTGGATATGTCATGTGACTGTCCCTCTGGTGGGCCAAACCAATGAGACAAACAAGCCCCAGTGGGTTTTTGGCCACATGCAAAACCCAAAGGACTGTCTGTACACTGTGCAGACCTCCAGTCTCCTCGGCCTCAGGAGACAGCAGAGGCGGGTCAGAGCACTGAGTGTAATGCACAAACACAAACACAGTAACAGACACAGACGGTGTTAATAACAGACCAGCTGTCACTTACCAACAATATGCAGAGCTAACAAGAGATTTCAAAATCCCCTAGATTGATTCTAGAGAGAACCATCATTAATTCTCTCCATTGCGTGGCCTGTTAACCCGATAGGCCGAGACCTCACGTTCGCACCAAGCACTGAAGTTCACGGTGAAAGTACCGCGTGTGAACGCTGGTCTGTCTCCTGTTTGCTCCTCAGGGTGCGACTATTATTCCTCCCGGGAGCGTTTAGAGCTCCACATAGACAAACTATATTCCATGGTCCACAAATTTCACAATCACATGAATTTCTCCCCGGGACACAGAGATCATGCGTGTGAGGGAAAGTGACATATTGGAGATGAACAGAGTAACTGCATGCTTACATCTTCAGGTTTACTTTGTGTAAGGTGTTGATCCTGTCATTCAGTCTCTTATCCTGTGCTTCCAGACTCACAGTCCTGGTTTGTTTTCACTGTCAATGATAACATGCACTATTTATTACTCCAGATTTTAAAGTTCAAAGTATTTGAAATTGATTTGCAGCCACACTATAAAAAAAAACTCACATTCAATGACACAATACACATATATCAAATACAGTATAATACACCAAATTGTATCTGTCTTTTAACAACTAAACAGCAGGTAGAAAGGAAAACTTGTACCTCTTGGTTCTCCCTAAACCGAGGACCTGCGGGTCACAGTTCATACTCTGTCCAAAGAGGCTGATCTTGGCGCTCCAGAAGGGAAGCGGCCTTTCTTACTACCTGCCTGTTATAGATGTCTGTAAGCTGGACTTGACTTCTCCCTGAAATCTTACCAGTTACTTTCATCAGGCTACCAAGTCTGTTATTGTTGGCCGAAATCAGATTACCATACCAAGCAACAATGCAGAAGATTAAAACTGATTCAACTAGAATCACCTCCTGGTGGTCGTCTGCCTCCTCCACTCAGACTAGTTTCAGGTTACATCCCTGTTTATCCAGAGTCATAGAAATATCAACCATTTGTCATAATTGCTGTGTCTTGAATAATGGCTAAAAAAATGTTTAATGAGGTCACATTGACCTTGACCTTTGACCTATAGCAACCAAAATCAGTTCATCCTTGAGTCCAAGTGAAAAGTTGTGCCAAATTTGAAGAAGTTCTGTGAAGGCGTTACTGAGATATCGCGTCCACAAGAACGGGACGTACGTCTTCACGGACAACTCGAAAACAATATGCCTCCAGCTCCGGCTGTCACCAGCGCGGAGGCGTAATAAAACTTGTGTAAAAGAGAGTCATCATCTCAGAGGAGATATTAAAAGAGGAAGGAAAAAAAAGTTTCTGTTGGTCAGTGCAGGACTAGGAGGGATCTTTATAAAGCTGACTATCATGTCTTTAGTTTTAGACACATTTAATTGGAGAGAGGACTCATCATACAAAATCATCAACCACAGGGCAAGAGTGTTGCTCTTCACCCTCAAGAAGATTTAATCTAATCCCAGAATCATCATCATCATTGATAATGTGTCTATAAACTGGGTCCTGGACCTGTCCGAGCAAATTCTAAAAAACAAATGATGTCCCGTTTGGGTTTAACAAGCTCATCAGATCTCATGGGGTCAAGTAAATAAGTGTAAAATCCCTCTTTCTCACAGATATGAGGACATACATGCTGAACCTTTACTACAGATGTTTGAACATCCTCGCTTGGACTATGTTGTTTGATACAGATAAAATTCCCTTCATTGTCACATTTCTCCTTTCCAGCATTTTGACTTATAGTCCATCCTCCTCCGATATCACACACCTCAGCCCCAGACTCCATAAAATGTGTGTGTTTTCTGACGGTAGTCTATACAGTAGATTTTGTTATCCCCTTAAATCAGTTCAACAGAGCCTCTTTAAAAAAGATGATATGTCTGTTAGAGAATAAAAAGTAAAAGTCAAGAGGGAGGCATCCTGACAGAGGAATGACAGATTTGGTGTATATGTAAAAGCCCGGCAGGCAGTAATGCTGTGAGCGAAGGCAAAGCTCATAAAAGGAGTGGCGTGCAAGGGAGATGGGCTCCGTCGCCTGCGGGGTACTAATGGCAGCCGAGAGGCAGCAAAGCCTGAAATAAGGAGATACTAAAATTTATGAAAAGAATCAGCCATTCAGCCTGATTACCACTCTCACAGAGGAGGAGGTGAGAGTGCGTGCGTGCATGTGTGTGTGTGTGACAGCAAAACAGGGTTTAAAAGGAGAGAAACATATTCAGCAATACATCAAAAGCATCAGATAGTTTCCCTCCTCTCAGCAGAACAAGAAATTCTGTGGCGACATAACTTCACCTTTTGGTCATAAACTACTACAGTTTGTTTAAAGGAGCAGGAGAGATTTGGAGAAATGTGCTTGTTTCATGTAACAGCTGCTCCTCTGTGCGTCCGGTACATTTAGCCTAGCTTAGCACGAACGGACCCACACAGTTCTCCGATACCACCCATAGGAGTGTCTCCTGAAATAGAGCTCCAAGGCGGCACAGATACCGTGCTCACAAGGCCAAATTCATGTTTTGTGAGGTGACCCGGACCTTGACCTTTGACCCCCAAAATCTAATCAGTTCATCTCCTAATCAACAGTTACGACGGCATAAGTATTCACGCTGAACTGAACTGAATGAGTTCAGAGCTGATGATGAAGAAGTGAAACATCTTCAATTCTCTACAACCAGATCCATTCGCCCTCGATTCAGCTTTTCTTGGATAACCATGACCTGGAGGACTGAGAATCTTGCATTTGTAGTTGTTTTCATGGGAGCTGCAGTTTTCCTCTGTGCTCACAATGTAAATGTTACTCAACTCTGGTCAACTAAGTGCAATCAGCATTTCTTTCAAAATCAGAAATTGATTTTTACAGAGGTACGACATGAGGACTTGGCTTTACATGAATGTGTGAATTTAGTCCGGCTTTAAACTTTACCTGCGTATTTACAGAGCAGCTACTTATCCCCCCCACACACCAGTCCCCAGAGCAAAGACATCCAGGATCCATGAGGTTGACTTTGGCTTAGTAGGAAAACCAAACATACCATGACTACATTATATATTGATGTCAAACGTGTTTTACACTACACAAAGTGAGCTGTGAACGTCAAGTCAGCGTCAGAGCAGCAGGTTTAATGACACCGCTTCAACATAATTTGACCTGCTCATTTGAAAAGCCATTACGCGCTGTTTCAGCATTCGATTATTCCTGAACTATATCACTCTATTTATCAAGTGGCCGGGGCTCTGCGCTCACCTCGTGGTCCGCCTCCATCTGATCCTGGCGCACGGATCCGTTGCTTGGCAAGAGATGGCCTATAAATAAAGAGAGGCCTGCTCAGAAGAATGTTTTAATTACTAATTAGAGAGAGAGGGACCGACTGTGTGTTTGCTGGAAAGCCACAGCATGTTCATGCGTGCGTGCGTGTGTGTGTGTGTGTGTGTGTGTGTGTGTGTAGGTGGGTGGGAGTGTGTTCAATAGTTGTTCTATTCTAAGCCGTACACTGACGGTACCACCAGGACAAAACACTTCAGTTCAGATGGAGGAGTCAGGGGGATGCGGCGATAACTTAAAGGCGCAGTGAGTAAGATTGATGGCACTAATCTAGTTGCGGGTTTCAACAGGAGTGTTGACTCAACTGTGATGACTTCAACAGATGCTGACATTTTCTGGCTTTCAGAACTCCCTTTCTGGCGTTTACACTGTTTTGGATCCTTCAGTCTGCAACCCACATATGTAGACAAATATGTTCCAGTGCGTTTTTTCTTTTTACAGCGATCACCCCCCCCACCCCCCCACCTGAACTGACAGTAAACATATCAGTAAAGAGGAAAAATATTGAACATCTAATTCCTTTAAAGGGCTTATTAAAAGCTGCTCCTCCCTTTCATCACACACATTGAACCAGATGATTGGTAAGACAGTTTATACCTATTTGAGATGATAAATCAGTGTAATTTGATTATTTACTCCTCGGAGACAGAGACTGCCACCGTTGACGAGCCTGCTGCATCATGTGGCGGAGTGCGGTCAGGTTGTGTGTTTTGCTTGCGTGAAGAGGCAGCAGAGGGAGATCGGTTGATTCGGTGACCCGGGCCGTCCTGATGGCCACACTTCGATTATTTTAACTACTGGAGCACATTGTCTGCAGCTCAAGGTACAGGTTGTTTGGTTTAAGCTGCCGCCGAGCAGTTTCATATTCAGCCGACGATTACTTTTGACATCACACTGATATAACTTTGTTGTAAAAATGTGCGTATCTGGATATGCTCTTGTGTGCCGTGCGCAATGGGCTTTTGGGCATGTGTATTGCAAGGTTATGTCATTATTGTGAGCTATTATTGTGCAATAGCATTACTGAGTCCTTTTTTTATAGACCTGGCTGCTGTTGTTGTTACTGCTGCCGCTATCTGTTCAACTATGAACTTGTACTGTATCTAGTGTTGTATCGTATCGTTGTATTGTTTTGACACAGACAAGAGATTCAGAAAGAAAGTCATCTTTTCTATAGATACAACAGCTGGGAGTCAAGCTAGCTTCCAGAGACAGTAGCCTGCTGTCAACAGAGATCCTTTATGGGACAGAACGCTGCTCTGAGATCAGATGTAATCGCTTCCACTTCAGTATCGTTCTAATTGATGTCTATTTTTTAGCTTTAACTGGTCAAGCACCGCATGTCTTGCTTTTCCTGACCACACGACGCTGCTATGTTCAAACAATGAGCATGTTGCGCAGAAGAAGTAAATAGGTGACATACTCCACAACACCCCCAACAGGCAAAAGTCATGCTAGAAGTCCCAAGTGTCTGTCATATCTGGAACAGAAATTTGCTGGACCTTGTTTTAGATCTATGCCATTAGAGGCATTATTAAAATGAAAAGGTCAATCCCCTGGAGAGTATGAATGTGGGAGCAACCAATTCAGTTTTGATTAGTGAAAATGTTGGCCAGATAGTGTTGCTGTCTGATAGAGAAAAATGTTACAATTCATCATCTGAGGAACACAAATACCCACAATTAACTCATTTATTTTCCAGTACATTTTCATGGACTAAGTTCTGATCAAAGTTTTGACCTGATGGTGGCAATTTTATTTGGAATCATTCTCCGGGGACCGTGATTTCAACGCTCCTGGTATCTGAGAGTCAACCCAGGACCTGACGTGGTCTTGGTCCGAGATATATTTGGTCAGATTAGAAAGGAATCCTGTTGTGTTGCAGTGGGTATTATTATTATTATCCGTCAGTAAGTCTGAGCGGACTCACTTTCAGCTCTGATCACATGGCGTGCCATCATCATCGCAGTCACAGCAGTGTGATTGGCATGTGTTGTGACATCTCATTGTAAGCCGTGTGTTAGACCAGTGGCTCTCAACCTTTTTCGCATCAAGAACCTTAAACTGAGACAAACGAGACCACGGACCCCAATTCAATAAGATTTTGTCCCAGGGTCCCCGATCCCAATCCAGGAGTTTTGCTTTATATGTTTTATTACAGCGTGTTTAAACCCATGACCGCAATAGTCATGCATGTCATTGTGTTACTTATGGATTGATTGAATGTGAAAAAAAATTATGTTTTGATTTATTTATGTAGCCTATTTATTTATTTTATTATTGCATTGATATCAGATAAATTATTATTATTATTATTATCATTACTTTCCTTGTTTATTTTTATTGCATTCGCCCTAAAATTATATTTGTATTACATCACTAATATCCACTACACTTTCCTTTTCACCACAGATATATACGAATACATCACATGTAAAGCTTGAAAAATACACACACACACACACACACACACACACACACATCATACAGATCATATTCTTTTCATTCGTGCGTCTCTATAACTCTTTGTTTTTGTTGTCATCTACATGTCTGTGCATTATATGTACCCTTCATGTCACACTTGTTTTTGTTCTGTAAAGTCACTAATAAAGGGGGGAAAAAAAAGAAAAGAAATGATTCCCCTCTCTGCTAGGGACCAGACCTCACTTTGAGAACCACTGTGTTAGACAGATTGACACACACAGTAATAACAGTCACGACAGTCAAGCTTCTGACTTTGAAACGAGAGATCTTCTACCAACAGTGGACATTAGTTTCCATGACTACGATAGTTGCCTAACCTTAACCAAACAGTTTTAGATGCCTGTACAGTCAAGCCATATGTAACGGCCATATGTGTTCCAGAAAAACTCACATGGGGCAATGCTAGTGACACAAGCAATGACAAACTATATAGTGTGACATAGTTTATCATTCCTGGAGGTAAATGTGAAAAACTCAAAAAGCCAGAACTTTGTCTCCACAGCCGGGAATACAAATATAACTGTTTCCACTTTTGCCTTGCATCCCACACGTTCACCTTCAATTCACCTCCAACCAACTTTTTCACACAAACACTGAAAAATACTCAAACTCTTGAAAAGCAGTAAATAAGCCTTGCCACCCAGTTAACGTGGAGGATATTAGTGTCATATAAAAAGTGGGTCCTCTCTTGCTCACTTCCCAACCTGCCATTATAACTGTGCCATGAAAATATTGCCATAGCCGGTCCTCTCCTTCCCTCTCCCTTCATCTAAAAAGAATGTTTTCATAATATGAAATAATAATGCCCTGTTTGCAGCTGCCGTCGCCGCTCCATAATGGGGATGCAGGATTGAAAGAAAAGTGGGCGAATTAAACTTTAAGGAGACGGCAGCTGAATTTCAGCGGCATCTATTAAAACTCACATTTAAAGGAAATGGAGGGGTGGGGGTGGGGTGGTAAAGAGGAAGGAAAAAAAAAAGGTGGAGGTTTGAAAATAATAGGTTTGCGGGGTTTCTTCCCTCACTTTGCACTCTCCTGGTTGGCTGACTGGGTGCCAGTTTGGCGAGCCCTCGTCATTAAAGATGGCATATGCAGCCGATGGGTCTCCTCAGAGTAATGCGAACTTCTGCAGCCTGTCTCCCCAGACTCACCCCCCCCACACACACACACACACACACACCCCCGCCCATCCGCCCTCCTCTCACTGATGTTAAAAGAAATCTTTATTGTCAGTCACATATCCTATTCACTTTGTTCACCTGCACTGACAACCCTGAGCTGAGGAGGAGTGTGTACAGGTGAGTGTATCCTATCCATGTGTGTGTGCGTCTCTCATGCACGAAAGAAGGTGTTAGGATGCAGCAGATTTGTATGTTGCTGTGTGTACTGTATGTGTGTGTGCGACCACTGCTGTACAGTAGCCTACTTTTCCCTGCCACCCCCCTCCCCCCCCATCGTTCATCTCCCTCCTCTTCTAGATGTCGGCATCCCAGAGTTTCTAAATGCTCCCTCATTAGCTGAAATCTGTTTGAAACCTCCAAGTGAGAGGCTGGTAACGAAGTGGTGTCGGCTCCATCTCTCTATCTCCCGATGTCTGACAGGTGGAGAGAACGAGGGGTGGGGTTGGGGTTGGGAGGGCTGTTTGATTTGAGGATGAGGGGGTGACTGAGGGGAGGAGGAGAGGGAGGAAGCAAGGGGAGGAAAGGATGTGGGAGGTGGACCTCTGTGATGTGGAGGGGTGGATAGTGGGGGGGTGTCACCAGCTTTGCGGAGTTTCTCCACCCCAGAAAGGCTTCATGTGTCTTGCTGCTCCTCTGTGACTGCAGCACCTCGATGGGAGAAGGATGACAAGTCCCAGTAAATAATTTATCCGGCTCTGCCACCGAGTTTGCCCTGCGCTTCATTATACCTGATTGGCTCCTTAATGGGGTGAATCATTTGAAGGCGCCGGGCCAGCTGCAGAGATGGCCTCCTGAAGACGACAGCAGCTTTCTGATCTTTCCCAGTGTAATGGGGAAGAAGAGACCAAAGTCCAGACACTCCCTCTTTGAAATAAGCGGCAGTTGTGTGGCGGCCAGCTGAGTTTTTAATGATGGGTCCTTCAGCGGACTCTCTGCTGCAAATGTGCTAGTGACAGTTTAGCCAAGAGATAGTGCATAGGTAGCGCATGGATACTTGTCAATTCATTAACTGCGCCCTTTATGTAAATGATTTCTTTGCTGTGTTGCACCACTGTCAACATTTTAAGGAAATTTCCCTGTGAATAAATTTGCTTTGAAGAACATCTTCAAACCTTGATAGAAAACTACTTTGCTCTTAAAATGTAGTCTGAAAGCTTTTGAAAGGCAAGTGTCAACAAAATAGCAGCAAAATAATTATAGCGAGTGCGGGGAATCTAGACTCATTGAGGAGTTGTGATTGGCGGGCCGTCACTTGGAAAACTTCACAGTAATTGCTTTACTCCAGGTGAGGCGGTGGGAGTTTGCTCCTTGTTTATGGAGATGGGAGTATCGAAATCCTCTGGGTGACGAGCTAAAAACACCTGGCGCACAATCTGTCGGCTGTCTCATGACCCCCGACGCCGGGGCTGATAAGCGATGGTCACGTGCGCCCGGAGAGGTATCTGGGAGTGATAGAGGGTGACTTTCGACTGCACGTCATGCACGCAAACTGAAACTTTTACCTTATCTGTGGCTGTTTTTTTTTTTTTTTCGTCTATGGAAAGAGATAAGAGCTCATGCATAGAGGGACTGATTATTTCCTAAAATAAACAAATACGGACAGACACGTCTATCAAGCCATGACAAAACCTCCACCTCCAACTTGTACGAATATATATATATATATATATTTCCCTGTCTGTATATAGAGTCAGTGCAGTATTGTTAAAGGTCCATATAGTCTAAAGGTAGATGTCCATGTGTTGTTTGATTATAAAGCAGGTCTAGCTTCTATATTAATACTGTGAAAGAGAAACACACACAGCTTGTATTGTAGCGCAACAGATAACTGCAATAATCTTTCAAATGTGGGTACAAGCACCAAAATTGGTATGTTTATCCTTCTGGGGCCATTAATTTGAAAAATCCCATTAGCCACTTAAAATTTCAAGAAGCCTGCTATTTCTGGCACAGGAAACACATATTTTACCAGAATTTTACCCATGGGACAACTTTCAATGATTTTGCAATGTAATCTTATGTTTTAGACCGCAAGGATTTCAAATTCGCAACTCTTAAATTTCGTCAGAGCTTTACTTGTGCAATTTTTAATATGTGATGTGAAAGATTCTGCATAAAACACAATTTGAAAAACAATTATTATGAAGGATGTACCAAAAGTTCTGTGAAAGTCTAAATTTCGCCTTCTACATTTTTAAAATGTTTGATGAGACCTAGATCATTCATGTCAGAAAACAGTGGATGAACTTATTGCAAAAAATAACATTTCCTTGCCAGAAATGGCAGCCATCTTGAATTTTTGAGTGGCTAAGATGTTTTATCAAAAGAGTAATACCCGAGGAGGATTTGTGCCAAGTTTAGTATTTGTATCCACATTTGAAAGATTTCCCTGAAATATGCAGTTATCTGCTGCGCTATTCAGAAACTGAGCTGTAAAACGAGCTGTCAGGACTTCTGTAACTTATGATGTGACCCATCATCTGAGTGTTTACCTGCAATCTGTTGTATTCTTCTTATTGGATCACTCAGAAACCAGTAAGCCAATTAGAAGAAGAGAGGCTCAGGCTCAGAGCCTCCTGCGACCTGTTGCTACTAGAGCTCCAGAGAGAAGCCTGAGAGAGGGGGAGGTAAAAGTACATTGAGAAGAGGGAAATATGGATCTTCAAAGAGGAGGGGAGTGCATGTTTGCATCGGTTTGGCACCAACTTTAAATTGAATTCTCTTTTTGAATTCGACATGCTGTGCTGTAATGAGACGTCACATTGGAAAGTACATTTGCTTACGTTTCATTTAAAATTAATTACATCACAGAGTCATCATCGCCTTAATTCCTTCCAAAATCAGGTGATTCTCATTTGCTTCGGGTTAATATATCCATGGAAATATAATTATGGAATAATTGAATTTATATTAATGAGGTATACAGTATCCACCTTTAGAAGAGTTTAGTTTTCTGTGTGGAAAACAACTGATACAGAGCAAACTGAAGAAAAACAAGTTCATTTGTTTCTAATTAGTGAACAGAATATGAAGTTAGAAGCTATTTTCTTTTTCTAGTGTATTTATCTCTATAACTAAGTGGAGAGAGTTAAATGAACGAGCTGAACAAAAGTATACGTCTCCAAGAAGCAGGCTGATTTTCAATTAACCTAATGACACAGAGTCTGATTATATCTGTTTGCCGCAGTTAGCTCAGGTAGCGCAACAAACACACACGACGGAGTCAACAAACACTCTGAAATGTGACTGCATTACCTCATGAAACATGGTAAGTCTATGATAGGGCATATCACAGTGCTCCTTCAAGCTCTTGAAATAATCAAGCGCACCTTTCTTGTCTGGCTTTTGTCAGGGCCACTGGCAGCTTGACTCACTTTCAGCACAAGTACATGGTTAGAGAAATGTGACCCTCGATTTTTCCCCCGTCCTTGCTGAACTTCCGCTCGGCCGTCAAGCTAATTTTTTGCTTCAATGGCCAGCAGTCGGGACATGTCACTTAATTCAGCCTGGAATGGATATAGGTATTCATGACACAAGCGACTGAATTGAACTCTCCTCTGGTTGATCTGAGAAGCATATGGGGGGAAAAGAGGAGGGGGTGGGTTGATTTAATTTTACAGACAGCCTCAGACATAGAGGAGGACATGATACAGTTTGCTGTAATTACATAAAGCTAAGGTATTTACTTTTTTACATGTGGGAACAATTACAAATATCTGAATAAAAATTAAAATGTATGTAGAACTGACACTGACAGGACCAGCTGGGTCAACAACATGGCTGGAAAATTAAAAGTGAAAAATCACCTAGTCAAGTGAACGCTGAGTTGTTTTTTGATCAACAACCATGACAACAGCTCACAGATGGTCACTTTCCGCTGAGAGGTACTAAAATTTCATTTAATGAGTGCACACCAAAACCCACACCTTTACCTGCGAACTCCATATAGTCTCTGTAAAGATTTGTAGTCTTCCTTTATACATAGGAAATTGCAGTGAAACCTGTTTGTCCAACAGTCTAGACGTGCTAAACGTACAGGTTTACTGCATAACAAAACATCTTAAGGCCTTGTAACATTGAATTGGTGCTCTTAACAACAGCTCACCCATTTGACAGAGGAAAAGAGGAACCTATGTAAACATGTTTTGTAGCCAGTTTGAGAGTAAAAATACGTCTTGAATGAACTGTTTTGTCCGGTTAGCAACAGAGCTACCTAGCTTGCAAGCTAGCTGGAAGAGCTGTTCCTGGCTTGCTAGCTTCTTAACAGGTAGCAAACTACAGTAGTTCACCAACTATGGCAGCGAGCATAGACTGTATATAAAAATGGACGTAGTCATAAAAAACTCTTTCACATTAAAATTGCATTAATTTCAACAATTTACAACAATGGAGACTTGTACCAAAGCATGTAATAGATGGATGAATTAAAGAAATGTTTGCAATTTACAATCAACTGTAACTGACCAATTAAAAATAAAATACAGTTGTGGATGAAGGTACAGGTGAACTGTGGTTTCACAGTTTTACATTAGCACATCTTCTAAGATGGCGACGTCCATTAAGCCTAACTCGAGGCTTCAAAACGGCAGTTCACAAACCAACGGGTGACGTCACGGTAGTTTGCCACTCGGCTGCAAGTAGTCACTTGGCTAATTAGCTGAGACATGAAGAACTGTGTGCCACTTCCAATGAGATCAGGCCTTTACTGAGAGGGTTACATAAGTACAGCTGCTAACTTTAATCCTTTCCATACGCAAATGTAATATATGTACTTGTATTGAATTTCCCTATGTGAAATATGAAGCAAAAACATATGTACATGTATGTCCATAATTTATATAAACCTATTAGAAATTGGAACAATTTCATACATTGACAAATATGTTTATCCCATACAAATATGTATGTTTATGTATGTATGCTTATATTGTAGACATATATTACATTCATCCAAAGCCTGTCAATATATGTTGATATTATATATGCAAATGTAAAAGATATAGGGACATATACAGCGGATGAAAGGTCAAATTAATAGCTAGAAAAAAAAATATTAACCTCTTCCAATCTGGCAACTCCACCTCCTTTTCACAATGTATTTTTATTTATATCGTATCATTATATAGAGCCATCTCAGTGTGAACACAGGTGTAGCTAATTACAATAATGACTTACTGGAACATAAATGGAACAATACCATCATTAATGTTACTCAGTGCACCTGCTGCACCTCACCTTTCCGCTGCGACAAATCAAACAGGTTCAGTTTGTGTGTTGATGTTCAACAACTGGAGTTCTTCACATTCTTAAAACCACAAGATGCTGTTTCATTCGAACTGACACCAGCCATTAAATATGGTTATGAAGTTGTCTAAGTATGGAAATGAACAAAAACATTCACGTCAGTTGACTGTGAGTAACAGAATCGAACTAGTAATAAGAGCAGACCTTTAAAACTCATCATTCGTTTCAGCCTCGTTTGTAGACAAATCCACCTTTATGTAAGTCTGCAACTGTCAAAGTGTCTGAATTCTGTCCAGCCTCACTAATATGTTTTGTTGAGTTATTATGTCCATAAACATCAGTTTGAATGCTGATAGGAAACATATTTACACTGATGAAATATGTGTCCTTACAGTGACACACTAATGTGTTGCTGCTGGGCAAAATGTTACAATCAGACTTCACCCGTGAATGACTGAACTGTCTTTGTTTGCATGTAAACAGGCCACAAAATGACAAGAGGAAGTGACTGTCACTGCTACTGCTTTAAACCTACGATGTGACTGAAGCACAAACAGCACAGATCACCTTCAAAAACAGCACTTTGTTTTCTTTGTGAGCTGAGCTTAGTGGTTCGTAAACAAGAATCCTCCCTCTTTGTATTTATGGAGAAGACCAGTTCTCATAAAGTCTTTTAATGCTGGTGATTACAGAGGAGAGAGAATTAATTTTCTTTAAGACAACATCGCCTGGTCAGGTTTTTAGAGGTTGTTTCGGTCATTTAGGGAGCAAATTGATCTGTAAAATAACACGTTTGGCAGTGTATATTGGCAAATAAACACTTCATTTGCTCCACTGAGGTTTGTTTGAACTTGTGTTGCTGCCGGAAACTGTTTTCTTCTCTGTCCACATCCTCTCTACTGCACGAGCTGTTGGAGTTTCACTGTTTGTTGGTCGACATCTTTTTATACTAATATGTGCTTCAAGCTGTGTTATATATTGTATGTTTATTATTACAAAACACTGTAAATGACAATAAAAATAGGAAACAGTTATATAAAAATATGATGTGTATGGTATGTGTCTATGATGTAGTCGTATGTATCTGTCTTTTGTGAGAGGGTGAAAAGGAAAGTGTAGTGGACATTAATGATGTGATAGAAATATAATCGTAGGGAGAATGTAATAAAAAAATCAAATCAAATAATAAAAATAAATAAATAGATAAATAATAATAATAATAATAATTATGTGTTATTTATGTGTGTTTATGTGATATCCTGTCAATGTTATTAAGACATTAAAAAAATGCTATTATAGATATATAATATATATATATATATATATATATATATATATATAATATAAGATATTATAAAATGCCATAAAATATAATATAAAATAGTGTAGAATAATATGATAATAATGTGGTGGTGTTGACAGAATACTATGTATTATTTATATAATATAATAATTCTAAAAATGTCATATTATAATAATATAATACACATTATTATTATTATTATTATAAACTAAAATAACACTGGACAGTATATTATTTACTGTTTTTGCATGAGGAGAAAATAACATGTTAGAAGATGTGGGACCATTCAGGGTCAGGAGCCTCGACGTGACGAGATGAGAAAGTCTTTCTCTGGCTGCTGCTGTAAATGCTGCTGCTGTACGTTTCCATTGTCACTGCTGCAGGATGTCAGGCTCTTCACTCTGCTTGCATCACAAAGGCCTTTCTGTCAGGCGATGCCTTTCAGAGTCACAGCCCTGCAGTGCCAGTGAACAGCAGCAGTTTGGCTTGTTGCGAGTTATTGGACAATATGTTTAGGGACGGTGAAGATAGTGAACATCTTTACAACTTATGTTCATGTTAAAATGATCCTTCCTCCTCCATAAAAAAACAGCCTCTAAGTCAGATCTTACACCGACAATAAAATTCTCCACGGCTGCTGACAAAATTAGTTAAATAGTTAAATGAATGAATGAATGAATACACTGTGTGTCCACTGTGTTCAGATCGAGTTTATCTAGCAGTGTATTTTTATTCCTCCACACCGGCGACAGTCAGAGCTGGAGGCGTATTGTTTTCAGGTTGTCTGTCCGTCCCGTTCTCGTGGACGCGATATCTCAGGAACACCTCGAAGGAACTTCTTCAAATTTTGCGCAAACATTCACTTAGACTCAAGGATGATCTGATTACATTTTGGTGGCTAACGGTCAAAGGTCAAGGTCACAGTAACCTCACAAAACATGACTTTTGGCCTTGTGAATGCAATAGGAAACTAGTCTGAGTGGCGGAGGCGACTTTTAAGAGTGAACTTTGAAATCTGAACTGCAGGTATTAAATTAGTCTGACTGCTGCATCGTGGGGCTCAGCTAAAACAAAGATTTGCAGGAAGTGTTCAGTTGCTCTTCTTGGTTTTGGAAAACAGCAGCAGACAAAACAGTCACTCAAGGTCCACTTATCTGCTTGTTCTGGAACTGTGAACCATATCACGTGGTCTTCATCCGCAGATGGTATTAACTCAGTTGTCATGGGACTATAGATGTTCAAACCTTTTGGTTTTCTCATTCAAGGTGACTTAAAAACTCCAGAACATTCTAGTTTCAGAAGGGAGTTGTTGAAAGCTGACCGCAGCATTTTCTTTAGGAGATGGAAAGCTGATATTCCATTCACCTTCAGTGAACTGGAGCAGAGGAAGAAATATTGGAAACGAATATCTCAAAACCTTAAAACACCTAAAAAGATGATCTGCATGAGTAGATCCCACTAATAACAAGTAGGGAAAAAAAAGTCAATTTTGTTCATTTTTGTCAACTAACTCTTTAAAGTTAATTTAAATGATATCCTCATTGGATTTGTATGTGGCTGGTTGACTCCATGATCATGAGCCTGCAGCCTGCACGGTGACACCTGCAGTGCATTTACATGATAAAGATGAACCTCAGGTGAAGGGAACGTGGACGGAGTTTGGTGGGTTCACTCTTCCTCCCTGATGTTCAGAGTGCTGCATCACATCTGCAGAGAGGAGGACGTGATAACGCGGCAGAGCCGTCCTCTGTGGGATTTGTCAAGGAACTTTCTTTGATTGTCTCGCCTTTCTTCTTTCTCTTTATGTCTTCTTCTTCTTCCCACTGTCTTCCCTCTCCTCCTCTTCACCTTCAAGCGCACTGTCATCCCTCCCTCTTGTCCCTCATCTGCAGTACACCCCACCCCACCTCACACACACACACACACAC
>NW_019525240.1:599747-609216 GCF_002814215.2 Seriola lalandi dorsalis | reverse complement strand
GGGGGGGGGGGGGGGGGGGGGGGGTGGTTGTGTTGCGGTCGCCCTGTTTATGCAATCCCCCTTGTTTTGAAGTGACAGGCCGGGGATAGATATGCAATATTAAAGAGAGGCCTTATGAATTTTTGACATCTAATTAGTTGCTTCCCCGTTAACATATCATGGCTTGCGGGGGCATGGAGCGCTCCGCCGGGGCCCCTCTGAAGTGCAGGGCAGAAAAAAAAAAAAGGGGCCCACTGCCACTTCTAATGTATTTCCCTCTAATGTAAGTAGTAATCATAACACTAAGGTTAATTAATGGCCCTCCAAAGCCCTGCTTTCCACAGAATATCAGGCCTGTGGTACCGCCACAGCACCAATTAGAGGCTTTTTTCTGCTCCCGCTTCAAATGTTATTGGCCACTGTTTCAGGGCCGCAGAGTGGCAGGCAGGAGGTAAAGCGCTGAGGTGCTGTCGTAACACACCAGCAGGCTCTGTCTGCACACACACACACACACACATTAACACACACTGTCCACATTGCTTTAGAAATAAATGATCATAAGTAAAAGCTCAGTCAAAAGTGTGTCACAGGTCCACATGTGTTTTAAAGGTGCACTCACTACAATTTCTGCTGCCTTGTTGCACAAAATAACCATAATTTATCTACAGGGGGTTGACAAGGTGGCTGATCAATACCATTGACTCAGCAATTATGTGTCCAGCTGCTAGCTCTGTTGGACCCACATGTATTTACTTGTATGTTTGGGTGCCAGTCAGTCAGAAATGATGGGACAGAAGCTGACATGTCCCACAACAAGCTGTATATTGATGAATCTTTGGATAAAAGGAAAGACGTTCAGAATAGAAGCAGTTAGTGCCATAGGTCCATAACGTCTGGAGGACTCACTAGAGACAGGTTTAAAAAAAAAAAAAAAATTGTTCAGAGTCTGGGGAATCCCAACCTGACTTTTACGCCCCTGTATGAGTCAAGCTTAAAAACAAATGCTGGATCCTTCATTTTGCATAATGCAGCCAGTGGTATCTTTCCATCAGACCCTCCCTGTCTGCTAAATGTCATCGCTGTGATATGGAACGGGTTATTTTCCCCACAAAAACTGACAAAGCTCCGGAGCAACAGAGGACTTTGGGGAGATCTCGGGAAATGAGCGGATCAAATCCACCTCCCTCCATATGGAGGTTTCCCTCCTCAGTATGAGGATTGGCACGGGGCTGATCAAGCCATACTGTGGTGGAATTTACTGAGATGTGTTTATGAATAATGGCTGAATCGATGTTAAACTGTCCATTGTGACAACTCATGTGGGTTGTTGTAATCTGCGACAGTTCAGAAGATTTTACTGTCTCAGTGTCTAAAACAGGCTTAATGTAAGTTATTAGAGAGATGAACTCTGACCTTATTCTCACTGCAGTGTGGTATAATAGACTGCTGCAGTCTTATACACAATCTGTGATTCCTTGTTAATATAAAAAAAAAAAGATAAAAGTAGAATTACCTCTTCGTGGTTGTCTGCCTCTGCCACTCAAGTTTCAGGTTACATCACAGATTCATATCAAATTTTATGCAGAGAAACATTTGTGTGAAATATTCTCATAAAAAAAAAATTGGGTGTTTTGTGAAGTCACACTGACCTTGACCTTTGACCCTTTGACCACCAAATTCTAATCACTTCATCCTTGAGTCCAAGTGAATGTTGGTTCCAGATCTGAAGAGGTCGTTACTGAGATATTGTGTCCATGAGGATGAGACGGACGGACAACCTGAAGACAATATGCCTCCAGCTCTCTGGCTGTGGCCGGCGCAGAGAAGAGAAAAATGTGTCATTATTATATGAGTTAATCATTTTTTGCCTATATTTCTGCCTATAAGAAAGCTGCAGGAATTACAGATTATTGTAGGCCAACCCTGAAGTTAGCATCACCCTCCACCAAAAGCCAATGGGATTTTTCCATTGACTTTTGGATTATTACAGAAAATAAAATGATTCTGACAGGTTTAGTTCAGCAGGATCATCTTCACTAATGAACACCACTTGATGATGTTTGACGTGTCCGACAACCTCTGTAGTCTCATTTACACACTTGTTAGCAGCTGGCCTTTTTTAACAGACGTAAAAGCTTCAAGAGATCAGGACTGGAGTATTTACTGACATTTTAGGTTGTAGTATAAAACATGAAAATGTCTCGAGCTTGTGTTAACCACAGACCTTACTTCAGTCATCTAACCAAAAATAAATAGTCGTCAGGATTAAGGAATGGGAAATGCTAAAACTTTTTTCCAGGTTTTAGGACTCAGTCCTGCAGGACTCAGAAACAGAAACAATACTGTCTTAAAAGCCTTGGTACATAGGCTGACAAACTCTCTCTCTCTCTCTCTCTTTCTCTCTCTCACACACACACACACACACACACACTTGTCTTACTTCAGTTGTGAGGACACTAATTGACATAATACATTGTCTAAGCACTATGGTGCAGTGGTGATAAATTCCAGGGATTACACTCAGACGCCCATGAGCAAGACCCTCAACCTCCAACAGCCCCACTGCTGCTCGCTCATCACCAGTGGCAGACTGGGGTTATACTGGGCAGCTCCCAGTCTGAATGTGTGAAGTGTCTCTGAAAAGCTGCACAGAGCTCTGTCAACTTTCCCTGGGTAAATGAAGGTTAAAAGAAGAGTGTGCAGTCACACACACACACACACACACACACACACACACAGTCACACAGTCACTCACAGCTCAGCTCACAGTCCAAATAATGATGAAGTGACCAAAAGAAAGAATGTGTTGTTGTGTGTGTGGAGCCTCAGCACCACTTTGAACTGGAGATGTCAGCGACTCCCTCACCCTGTCTTCTTCTTCTTCTCTCTGATGCTCTCCCTCTGTCTTTGTCCTCCATACATCTGTGTGTCTCTCGGCCATCGTCCTTTGTTCATATTTGATTCCCATAGGTGCTGCTGGAGCACACTTGGCTCGGGAGGGCGACCAACATATGTAAAAATGTGTGTGTGAATGTGTGTGTGTGTGTGTGTGTGTGGGAGTGTGTGTGCTGAGAATATTCCTCTGCACAAAATAGAAGCAGTGGCATGTCATCATGTCATCATACACAGATAAAGATAGGGAGGACTGTGTGACTGAGAAGGATTGACATGGTGATTGTAGCTTGTGTATTATTTGTGTGTGTGTGTGTGTGTGTGTGTGTGTGTGTGTGTGTGTGTGATGTATAGATAAAATTGCAAGCCTACCCAGATTTAGATATTTTTATCTTTTCATGCTCCACTGTTTTATACCTTTTCAAGATGCTAACTAGCTAGCTGCCCTCTAGCTTGTGAGCATCCTGCCTTACTGATTCATCACCAAACAAATGGAGGCTGCCTATGTGCCACACACACACACACGCGCTTACGCATACACAAAACACTCACAATCCCAGACAGCTCCTTGCCACGATCAGTTAAGTGATTATTCCTCGTGCTGGATGGTGATTGGCTATCAGTGAGGCTATTAATCACCTTCTATCTGTGCTCATCAGGAGATGCCTATCCTCTGCTCTCAATCAGGTCCTCATGCATCACACAGCCTAAAACAGGTGTGGTTTAGGAAGGAATGAAAACATGTACATAAACACACACACACACTGGCTGTTAACAGTCTGTATTACTGAACTATCTAATGCAATAGGCCAGGTTGAGAAAAGATGGTTGACCTACACATGTAGGATACTCTTTGTTATTATTATTTGTGCCATACAAATATTTGCGTGCATGCTAGCGTGCGTGCGTGCGTGCGTGAGTTTGCGGGTCGGGTTCAGCTGGTTGAATAATGTGTGTGTTTGTGCATTGGCTCTCGTATCAGGTCGGGATTGGGGGGTGTATTAAAAAATTGTGACCCGTGCGTCACTGGTGTCAATTAAAGCTCTGCACACCACACTTTCAGTATATTACATCATGTGCGACGCAGCGATGAGGAGGGGAGGAGCGGCATTGTGATCTCCAATCACCGCCTGTTTCCTGAACGCTCACCTCGTTTCATGCACTTGCCTCTCTCTTCCATAATATTCTTTTTTGTTATTCCCTCTTTTTTTTCTTTCAATTAGAGTCAATTGACCTGACAGAATTGCTGGCAATTAAGTGATTTTTGTAATGGTCCTGGGATAATTTGCCTTGGCTTGTCAGCTGTATTTTATGTCGCCAACCCCCCACCTCGCTTACTCTCTCTGCCACATAATAGCTTATAATTTCAAAATCTTTACCCTCCGCTTCCTTCTCAATAAATCGCAATTACAGGAAGTTGTTAGAGATGCTTAAACTCTCCACCACCACCCAGCAACTCCACCCCCGCCGTTTTACTTTATGCTGTCAGAGATATTTTTATATTTTTTATGCCATTGACAGAGCGGCAGAGAGCAGCAGAGGAAATCTATTTGTTTGCAGAGCCTTAATGTAATCACGCTTCATGTGTGTACACTGAGTCCAACTCTCCTGGGCTCCAGCACACGGAGAAGTTTACTCTCTCCACATTGCTCATTAAGAATATGATTTTGTGGCAGCTGGTCTTTGGGCAGAATATCTTTTATTTCCTCTCGAACGGTTTTAAAGGAGTTTTATTTTGGCAGACAGCTGCGTCCGTGGATCCTCGTGAAGGTCTTAATGTGTCGCCACCAACACTCCAGACGAAAGGGAAAGGTCAGCTGTTGGCTTCAGTTTCTTTTTTTTTTTCCCCAGGTCAATTCAGAGTTCTGGATCCTTGGCACCAGGGGTCGATGAGGGAGTTCGCCAGCCCCCACTCCCTCCAACCCCCCCATCCCACTTTGCTCCTGTTTCCTCTCATCCGTCAAGCTCAAACCTGCTGCCACGCTCCGCGTCTCCTCATTAAATATGCAAATGAACTCAAAATGAAATACCTTTTTTCCATGCTCTCTTCGAGCTTGAAGGCCTTCCATCAGTTCAGTGAACCCCCCATCACCCACCCCCCAGCCACCCACACACACACATCATACACACCAAACCCCCGCTCCCGACCCAACACTAATCATTTCTGTACGTAATAACTTCAGAGCTGAGCATCTGCTTGCCTCCATAACACTCCACTGATCGCCCCTCCACCCATTCCACGGCCCCACCCCCTCTCCCCCCAACACAATCTACATGTATTAGGTCGTAATGACTTAGCGGTTAAAAGCAAATAGATGCCAGGGGACGTACAGATGCCCCCCCCCCCCCCAATTTTCTTGTCACACACACACTCAGACACCCCAACTCTGGCTACTCAAGATAAATTGTGTGGAGTGAGAGAAGAACTGAGCCCTATCCATCACATTAAGTGTTGGGGCGTTTGTTACTAGAAAGTGTGGCTGTCACCCCCCATTTCAAAACCCAGAGGGAGCCGGGTGGGGGTAAAAGTTTGTTAACACCTTAGCGAGCTCCGTTGACAGCTGTGGTGTACGTAGCAGGCAGTAGAGGAAGTAGTGGGAGGGGGTTGGCTAACAATGGGCTTTAACCAATTAGCGCAATCACACACACACTTGGACACACACACACACACGCACACACACGCAGATAAGATAACACGTGTGTGTTTGTGTTTCCAGGACACCTCAGGTGGAATTGCTGCAGCCTCACACTAACACTCCTAACTTTCCCCATCTCAAAGTTGGCGTCTTAATGTTGTTTTATTGTAGCAGCAGCAGCAGCTGATCGATGGATATTTTGCCGCTTGATAACTCTATTTCCTCACGCAGTCTCATTTCAGTAAGCATAAGTATACTGATACTGGGCTCTAATGGCTGCGCGTGCTGTGCTTACCACAGTTTGAAATGAATAACCCTGCTAACAGTCTCATAGCCATTACAAGCAGGACTTAAATGATCATTTGGGAGGATGAAACCACTGATAACAGTTTTGAAATTATCATAATATCATTTCCAGTTTGCCTAAATCATTCTAATGAGATGTGCCACTTAGCGACCATGTTGGAGCTGAAATAAGACCCGTGTTTCAGCTGTGTCAAACGCCCTGGATGTAAAACGGCTGCAGAAATATGGCCGCCCACTGCTACAATAAGTGCAGTTGGCCTCAGTGTGTGTGTGTGTGTGTGTGTGTGTGTGTGTGTTTGTGTATGTGTGTGTGTATGAACAATTCCACCCAGCTCTATTTGCACCACGCAGCAATTCCTCAAACCAGCAGATCATTTTGTTGTTGTTGTTGTTGATTGAAGCATTTTATTTTCTAAGGATATGAGCAGCCACACACACACAAGCACACACACACACACATACACACACACGCACACACTCGCAAATGGGCTCAGGAGAGAAAGGGAGACGGATACATACATTCAGTTGGATCAACAAATAAATTATTCAGGGCGATATGACAGCAGATGTTTGGGAGGCCGTGATTCAGCGGTGGTCTGCGCCGCAACTTTTGATCAGAAATTCAAAAACAGGCCCTGTGTGGCCAACAGACGGTTGGATGGGAGTCTGCGCTCCGGCTCTCATCTTCCCCTCCGCCGTCTTCTCATCCCAGATATTTCTGAGGCCATTTGTTTAGGGGAGATGTTCTGCGGAGAAGCTGCAGACTGCACGTGGTGTTAACTTATGATGCACTGCAGCTACGAAGCGGTCGATCGTATCAGGGACAAAAAGAGATGTTGTTAGATTCACATTAAGAGATGAGGCAGGACGTTTCATTCTTCTCTTTGATGAGGAGTCGAACGAGACAAGAAAGATGAACAAATTAGCTGCAGCAGAGATCGAGTGGAGGTTGAACAGAGCTAGAATCAGCTTCAGCAGGAAGACTTTACTACCTTTTAGAGGCTCATAAATATTAATGAGATAAATTAATTGTGTATATCTGATTTCAGTTGTACAAACATGCAACATGCAACCCGTCCATATACATATACTGTATATAACTACAACAGCAAATACATTTTGTAGGAAAGATTTTGTCAGACAAAATTATGTTTCTTTTTAACTTAATAAGGATATGTTCTTGATTTATGCATTTAGCAAGTCAGAAACACGTTGATACTGAACATTTGTTTTCCACCAGAATCTCTGATCTTGCTGCACAATATCAACTTGTGGTGACTGCAGTATTATGAAACTGTTTCATGGTGAACCTGGACTCTGGATGTGAACCCGGACTCTGGATGTGAACCCGGACTCTGGATGTGAACCTGGTCTCTGGATGTGAACCCGGACTCTGGATGTGAACCTGGTGTCTGGATGTGAACCTGGTCTCTGGATGTGAACCCGGACTCTGGATGTGAACCCGGTCTCTGGATGTGAGCCTGGTGTCTGGATGTGAACCTGGTCTCTGGATGTGAACCCGGACTCTGGATGTGAACCTGGTCTCTGGATGTGAACCTGGTCTCTGGATGTGAACCCGGACTCTGGATGTGAACCTGGTCTCTGGATGTGAGCCTGGTGTCTGGATGTGAACCTGGTCTCTGGATGTGAACCCGGACTCTGGATGTGAACCCGGTCTCTGGATGTGAACCCGGACTCTGGATGTGAACCTGGTCTCTGGATGTGAACCTGGTCTCTGGATATGAACCTGGTCTCTGGTCTCTGGATGTGAGCCTGGTCTCTGGATGTGAACCTGGTCTCTGGTCTCTGGATGTGAACCTGGTCTCTGGATGTGAGCCTGGTCTCTGGATGTGAGCCTGGTCTCTGGATGTGAACCTGGTCTCTGGATGTGAGCCTGGTCTCTGGTCTCTGGATGTGAGCCTGGTCTCTGGATGTGAACCTGGTCTCTGGTCTCTGGATGTGAACCTGGTCTCTGGATGTGAGCCTGGTCTCTGGATGTGAACCTGGTCTCTGGTCTCTGGATGTGAGCCTGGTCTCTGGATGTGAACCTGGTCTCTAGTCTCTGGATGTGAGCCTGGTCTCTGGATGTGAACCTGGACTCACAGTATTTACACTTCATTGAAGGCACCTTTATTGGGGCTCTGGGAACGTGACAAACACTTTGAACCATTAGTGTGGTAACCTGAGAAGCATTTAACACACCCAAACCAGGGCTACAACCTGAACCAGCAAAAGTGCATCAGTGGTCAGAACTGTGCTTGGGAGACTGTGTGAGGGAAGTGCAAAACCACATGGGACTGATAACCTGAACAAAAAAGAGTGGTTTGTTGCGTGACAAAGACAGAGACATTGTCTCCCTGATGCTGGAGCCCCTCCCTCCTCTGATATGGTGCTAGGAGGAATGTGGCCGCCGTGACAAAGTCAACTCTGACACCAGGTCTGGCAACATGGACAGAGAAGCAGCACTCCTTCCACAAACATGTTCTGTAACACCAGGATTGAACCGGAGACTCACATGACCTGGGTTCAATGAACGCTCTCCTAGCATGGAGAATTCCCAGGCTTGATGCTAGTTCCTCTCATGCTAAGCGAAGCCCCACTCTTGAGGACAGGGACAGATGGCAGACTTGTTCTTTGCAATTAT
The DNA here is from genome assembly GCF_002814215.2 of Seriola lalandi dorsalis. Lineage (NCBI taxonomy): Eukaryota > Metazoa > Chordata > Actinopteri > Carangiformes > Carangidae > Seriola > Seriola lalandi. The sequence goes on along the minus strand of NW_019525240.1, from coordinate 600,759 downwards.
AGCTTTAATGCTCACTGTGGTTAACGCTTTTACCCCAGCTAAACAGAAGCTAGTCAATCTGAAACGTAGCTAGCAAGCACATGGAACAATGGACTCGAAATTAGTCCTCCGTGCGTTGTCAGCTCACCAACTGAGGCTAACACCAACATCAACAATTACATTGATTTTGAGCCAAGTCCTGAGAAACTAAAGTGCAGAACCTAACTAGCAGTAGCCAGCTAACTCTGTAGGGTGGTATGTCACCACAGCTTGTCTGCCTTAGGGCGTGAATGGAGGTGTCTTTGGCCAGGACACGCCAGGACACGTACAATATTTGATGTTCTGAGTGAATCAACCAAAAGAGAAGCATTAGTATTTGCTTTGAAAGACAATAGAAGAAACAGTGTTATATGTCATTGTTTTAAACCTCATTTCCCTTTTTTTTGTGGTGGTGAAAGGGTGTGTGTCTGCGTGTGTGTGTGTGTGCGTGTGTGTGTGTGTGTGTGTGATTGAGGAGGAGAGATGGGATGGTTACAATGGGATTTAGTCGTACTTAACTCGCAATTGAGGGTCCCCCCACACCTCTTCCTTCACCCAGACACCTTTTTCATACACGAGTGAACCATTCATATTCCATCTGTTCCAGCTCTCTCTCTTTGGGGAGGCTGTCAATCTCCAACACTCATGTGATGTGAATGGAGGTGGGGTTGGGGGAGGGGTGTGCGCTAGGCCGGGGGAGAGACAAAGAAAGACAGAAAGTGTGGGGAAAAGAGAGAGAGGAATCGTGGAAGTGGAAACAGTGGAGAGTCAGTGGAGAGAGAGAGAGAGAGAGAGAGAGAGAGAGAGAGAGAGAGGAGGCGCACCACTGGCACTGAACTCCTGGGACCTTTCAGAAAAGCTCATCGCACATCAGTGTCCTGCTGAGCTGCCACCACGGAACAGAGGACGAGCAAGGCAGTGGAAAACAGGGGATGAGGAGTGAGTGAGTGAGTGAGTGAGTGGGTGAGTGAGTGGGGGGGGGGGGGTTAAAAAC
>NW_019525240.1:593183-599727 GCF_002814215.2 Seriola lalandi dorsalis | reverse complement strand
GGGGGGGGGGGGGGGGGGGGGGGGGGGGGGGGGGGGGGGGGGGGGGGGGGTTAAAACTGGAAGAAAAGGAGGAGTAAAAGGAAACTGAGATTGACATCGATGTGTGGAGAAAATGTTGGTGTGGAAGAACAGAGGGGAGGTGGAGACGGCTTTGAGGTGGTGGTTACTTCATCACTGCAGCACAGAGTGTAGAACAGGAAAGACTGATACACTCTATCTATAGATCCATCAGACCAGGTCTTCAGCTGTCCAGTGTTGGTTACTGCAGTTTTTAGCAAATCTTATTCAAACAGGAGGGAAGAGGTTTGGAAAAAATAATCTCAACTCAAGGTCCACTTATGTCATTTTTCCAGGACTCACAACAGAATCTTGATTAGAGGTTTGGGATGAAGAATGTGAGATGCAGCTGAAAGCTCAGGAAAAAGCTCCTAACTGAATCTTGAATAAGATTATTTTTTTATCCCCAGAGAGTTAACTTTCATGCTCACAAGTAAAGTGTCTTTGTTGAGACACTTTTCAGCAGCAGATTAATACACTTGAGTGTGGGATGAAGTCAAAATAATAACTTAGGTTTTGGTTTATTGAAGAAAAAAAAAAGCACCACCTTTATTCTTTGATTGTGATCCACTCAACTCCTTCATGGTTACAATAATAAACGTGGTTAAGATCACGCTTTGGTTAGGTTCAGGCACTAAAACTACTCTTGGGATGAGTGCATTTTCAAGACTATAAAATTATTTAAAAAGTGTAAATCAAGATGAGAAAAATAGACATTGGATGTGTACAGATAGTATTCAAATTGATTCTGTTATTTCCAAAGTGGATCTTTAAAAAAAAAAAAGATGGATATCTCATTTCTAACTAAGTTCAAATGTCCACTTTGTGACAAGGTGCGCTGTGGGAATATCTTCATTTTGCTCAGCTGACACAAAGAACCTGATGTGTTGCTGCTCAAAGATTTTTAATTGTCACTTGTCTTCTTTGCCTGGTCACAGAACATCAGTTAAACCTTGCCCTTCTTCATTTCTGGATTCTTAAACACCACACAACTTCATCATCACTGACAGAGAAACTGGCTGAGTATGAGGAAGAGGGAGAAGTGGAGGGAGGGAGGGAGAGAGGGAGGAGGCAGTAATCAGGGGAGGAGAGGAGGAAGGGAGGAGGGAGGGAGGGGCTCTGCATGGCCGGGAAGCAGCGCGGAGGCGACACATCTGTCGCAGTATTAACTTTCTGCTCTTTGGGACCTGGGTGTCAGTGCTAGCTGCTGGGACCCGAGTCTAACCGTCCTGGAGCTCCGATGGAAGAACAAAGCCTCTGCTGCGAGTCCCCGCCTTCCCAAACACATCCATCCTGTCACTAACACTACAACACCTTTATATCCAGTCCGTCTCTTACCTTCACTCATCTCCCTCAAACCTCACCCGTTGTTTCCACATGTTTAAAGAGCAATAGTCATCGACTCAAATGACCATATATTGTCTGACCCTCGGATACGACCCCAGGAGCGTAGCAACGACAGGTGTACCACCTTTGTCGCCATGGTAACAATAATAAGCACACAGTTTAGGCAGTGGAACAGTCATGGTTTGGTTAGGTTTAGTACAAGCTTTGGGTTAAAATAAGGTTATAGGACCTTCATCATCATGTTTGCAAAACTAAACACACAGTTAACAAATGGATAAAAGAAACAATATTCATTATTTAATATTAATTATTATTATATTATTATTCTGGGAAATGAGCAGTGATCTTCTGTGTGGAAGTCCTGTGTTTAGTGGATCCATCCACACACCCAGAGGTCGTCTAACAATAAAACCATGGGGCGTTGCAATGTGCTGCACAGTCGACCTCAGGCTTTGTGTTCTTTAGGGGAGGACATTCTCTTAAGGAGCCTGTTTTAATGTTATTGCTCTCAAGTTATATTGCTCATGTTTGTTTCACCTTATAAATGTACAGAAGAGGATTAGGGCCATGTAAAAAAATAAATATAGCATTCTGACTTTAATCTCAGAAGTCAGACTTTTCTCTCAGAATTCTAATTGTTTTTTTCACATGTGGCCCTAATCCTCTTCCGTACAGAAGCTATTTGTCTCTTCAGCAACAGTACAAGTTTTGTTTTCTCAGGATTTCATTGTTCGGACTGTTGTATAGTTTTATATCAAAAATGATCAGGTCGCTATTTCAACTTCTCTAACATATTTCCTGCAGGCTTCAGAAACTTAAGTGCTTGACTTTTGAAGGTAGATGAGACCTTGAACTCATAAAGGAATTTTCTATATGCTCACCATGAGAATGAATGGCTCAGGGTGAAAGGTCGACATGAGGCCCTAGGTCACAGAGCCACAGCTACTGCATTAAATCTCACAGGAGCAGACGCACAGGCGGCTCCTCCAGACGCAGCTGTGGTTTGCTGCTGATATTGCTGGTGCCACGACTGATAACAGAAGACCTTGGATGGTCATGACAGGTGGCTGGGTGTTCTGAGATCAGCACTTGGGCGTGTGTAAATCATGTTTGCTTGTTTATGGTTAACGGATCAATAGAGTGCTCACACATCCCTCTTCTCCCTCGTCTATTAGAGATTTGACTGAATATGGATTGTAAACTATCTATAGTAATCTTTGGAACTGCATAAAGAGAAACCACGAGGGAATGTTTCCTCAGAATTGAGGTGACATCATGCACAGAAGTCTGTATTGATGATTCCTCCATTCTCCTTGATCAGCTTCAATAAACATCTTCCGGGTTAAAACATCCTGGGCTCCAGCGCTCTTTCTTCACTGAATACCTCGACCACCGATGATGAGTTCCTCCCTAACACAGCTGAGTGTCAGAGCATGTTTAGGACCAGCGAAGCAGATGAGGAGCAGAAGTATTGTAAAGATGAACTGTTTGTATCTCATCAAAGTTGTTACACTGTTAATAGGAAGTACAAGCAAAAACACACCAAACATCTGCATGAATGATTGAATGAACTACATGTTATAATCAATTATAGAGATACGATGGAAGAGGGAAACATGCACATATGAAAGAATACAAATAATCTACTAATACCACTCACCACTGGAGGAAGTCAAATTTTCTCTAGGATGAACTGATTAGATTTTAGTGGTCAAAGGTCACGGTCAGTGTGACCTCACAAAACACTTTTTAGTCATTACTCAAGACTTCACACAGCAACTATGACAAAATTACACATAAATGGTTGATATTTTCTTTGACTGGATAAACAGGGATGTAACCTGAAACTAATCTGAGTGGAGGAGGCAGACGGCCACCAGGAGGTGATTCTAGTTTCAAGAAAGGTGAAAAGAAAAAAAATGCAGTTTGAGGCTTAAAACTCATTCATTACACCAGTGAGTTGGTTTGAATTAGAAATGAAAATGTTGCTGAGTAATAATAAAACAATAAGAGTAACAAGTGTAGACTTCCCTCACTGTAAAATACATTTGGATTGATGAATATGGAAATGTTTTTTATTACTGCCCTAACCCCAGTCACAGCAGTGTCTGAGCATCTAATCTCACCTTGTCCAGGGAATGGCCCTCAGTGCCTTTAAATCAATAGAGCCCTATCTCAGAGGTGCTTTCTGGCCAGACTGTGGGGAGTTGTTTTCCACTGTCTCCAGGGGTGAGAGGCCAAACTGACCCTGGAGCCCTGCAGCCCTCCAACTGGCAAAAAGACTCCCGTGCTGTGGTCCTACACGTTACCTTCAGGGACACAAGGGTCACCGAGCCTCCGCCTCCAGCGGCGGGCTCCAGCTGCTGGCCTTGTTGTTTCAGTTGCACCTGCTGCCACTGTTGTTGTTGTTGTTGTTGTTGCTGAGAGGGAGAGTGGCGTCTCTCCCTCCACCTCTGTCTCCATCTCTCCCTCCCTCCCGTCCTCCCTCTCTATCTATCTCCGGCCTGCAGGGCATAAAGAAGCCCCATGAATTAATGAAGATGAGCGAGGTAATTAAACGTGGTGGTGATGGTGACACAGATCCTGGGAGGGTTTCAGAGGGACAGGAGGTCCACATGGGGCCTCGGCCTGCCTGCTCCACTGTTACCCTCCTCCCATCCTCCGTCCTCCTGGTCCCCAGGTTGCATGGCATGCAGATATGGCTTGATTGGCCTGCTGGGCACGGGAGGAGGAGGGTTGGTGAAGTTGGCACCCAGGGGAGGCGGAGGGAGAGGCAGGATGGAGGGGGGTAGATTGAGCTCAGGCCTCACCTGTGGCCCCGGAGCCCCTCCCTGGATCCCTCCCCTGGCAGCCAGGTCACGCTGCGTGGTCCAAACACCTCCCGCCTGGGGAGGAGAGGAGGAAAACAACAGCATGGAGGGAAAGGAGAAGTGGAGGGAAGGATGGAGAGGATAAGGGAGGTAGGGCAAGAACCATAGGAGCACTTCCAGGGATTATGACGCCACGCTGGCCCACTGGGGAGCAGCCTTGATGGACGTCTGACTGGCAAGCACTTGCCCTTTTATAAGATGTGATGCTTGCCGACCACCTCGACACCACAAAGGCCAGCAGCTGGAGGAGGCCTGCACACTGCAGCTCTCATGGTCACTTCAGGGCCTGATCATACTGCTGTACCTCAGACTCACTCAGACAGTTAATAAAACTGTGATGAAAAGAAATGTTCTATCTGTGTTTGGCCGTTTTCCTTTATCTGATTTGACCAATAAAACACAGAGAAACTCTGATGACATATGACATAGGTCTCAGCTGGGATTTACAAGTGTCTAGCACTCACCTTTGCGGGCCTGCTGTCACTGCTCAACACAGTATCACTACACATTATACATGACATTCATTTTGTTGGTGTTTGCACACTATACGCACCCAATGTACACACTACAAACCGTATACAGCCGTACAACCGTATTTAGGTGGGGAGGGGAAACTTTTACAGGCCGAACTCGTCATTGTTACTATTGCTTGTAGGGATAAGACAACTGGTCTCACCATTCACTGATGCAAAGCAGTATGTATGTACATCCATTCCGACTCTGAGCAGCTGTAACACTGTAATATAAAGGCTAATTCTACTTTATTTTAACTTTATAGTTTTCATTTCTCTCTTCATCATCAGTCAAGATAAAGTTGGAGTTAGTTTATGTGGCTAAGGACCTAGAGTGGTTCGTCCACTGATCAGAAGGCCAGTGGTGCGATCCTTGTGTCCTCCGTGTCCTTGGGCAAGATATGGAAGCCTAAGATTGTACTGTAAAGCGCTTTGTGCTAATAGAGATCTGGGAATGTAACAGTGTCACTAGAACCAAGTGATGGTGACAGAAACATCAGCAGATGAAGGAGGTTTTCAACTACTCCAGGATGAACCAAAAATGTCTTTGATTTTATGATCAATAATATTATTAATAATAATAATAATAATAATAATAATAATAATAATAATAATAGTAAGAGTTAAATTATTACTCAAACACACAATTTCCTGCTTCAGTTTTCACCTACCAAAACTGTTCCCACAATGAGCAAAGAGTGATTAGCACCAAACTTTTACACTAATGTTCACATTTATGTTCAAATAAAATAGTTTAGATTTAGATAAGTTCAGCGTTCCCTCTGTTTAAGCCCTGTTTTTGGTCTCCGCCAGCTCCTGTGAAAAATATCTGGCTCTTTAGCTGCTGAATGCTCCACTATGTTCACCAGCAGCCCTGTGACTGTGTCTGTCCGCTTGTTCGCTGCAGCTTCTCCTCTGAAAACAGCCGGCAGGTTGGTGAGAGCTGTGTGAGCGAACAGTAAAACTGTCGGCTGTTCATCCAAAACAACGAGCTAAGAAAAGCTAAAAGCTCTACAGAGTGAAGAGGAACTGCACAGTTGGTGATAATTCTCTGTGGGTTTGTCAGTACAAGCTGCACCTTTCCACAGTACAGTAGTCATTTGACCCTGTGCTCTGAGTATTGCAGTATTAGCTTCAAATAATATGTGGTCCCATCACTGACTTAACTTTTCTCGAGCTGAGAGACCAACTTGAAGCTGCTGGTCACTCTAACAGATCTATGTGGTTACAGTTACAGAGCCAAGCTCACATTTTAAATTCAGTAGTTTCAGAATTTATAAGTACTTTCACATTAATACCATATTGATTGATTAATTTAAAGCTCTTAATTAGATCTGAATTCAGTGATCAAGTGAAATCAAATTAACTCCAGATATAAATTCCTTTACAACAATGGTCAAGCTGTACCCGTTTCTACATATGTATTGTATTGTTAATTGTTTTGTTTGACTAGATGTACATTGTTGTGCTATTGTCTCTTTTTAGACTGTTTTCAATTGTGTTTGTTTGTTTGTTTTGTGTTTTGTTTGCTGTTTTTGTCTCTTATAAGACTGTAGATCACAATCAGTGCATTTCAATATATTTTATTACGGTAGCCCTGAGAGCTCAAAGCATTGCAACATAATAAAACACATGCAAATACACAAACTGCTACTCTTCTTTCATATCTGCAGTGTGTTGTCATGTTATGATAATGAAAAGTGACTTTTTTAAATAACACTACGCATAAAAGCAAAAGTTGAAAATTAGCAACAGCTA
>NW_019525240.1:592251-593163 GCF_002814215.2 Seriola lalandi dorsalis | reverse complement strand
GTGTTTGTTTGTTTGTTTTGTGTTTTGTTTGCTGTTTTTGTCTCTTATAAGACTGTAGATCACAATCAGTGCACTTCAATATATTTTATTACGGTAGCCCTGAGAGCTCAAAGCATTGCAACATAATAAAACACATGCAAATACACAAACTGCTACTCTGCTTTCATATCTGCAGTGTGTTGTCATTTTATGATAATGAAAAGTGACTTTTTTAAATAACACTACGCATAAAAGCAAAAGTTGAAAATTAGCAACAGCTATAAACTCTCTGCAACACACCTGTTTCACTCTTTGTGTTGAAACTATGTAAAAATGCATTCACGCTATTGGATAAATAAATAAACTGAAATGAATTTGTTCTCTTTGAAATATAGAAGGTGAGGTATACATGTTGTGGCAGTATGCAAAAGTACATTTACCCATCTCAGAAAAGTACAGGGCAGGATTATGCTAAATATTAATGTGTCAGGTGTTAATGTTATTGATGAAGAAAGGAGGCGTAATGAACAGATGGATTAGATGATGAAGCCCAAGGCGAGGTCTGGAGGTGCAGCTCTGGGCCTCTCTGACTCACAGCATTATTAGAGGACTCAGTGGACACCAGGAGCAGTTTACCATTAGATTTGCGCCGGCATCGGCACCCAGGAGAGCTGCCCAGGCCCCCTCTATGTTTATTTGTTATCAGAGCCTTCACCGGACTAATTAGACAGACCATAACTTTGGTCTTGAGCCATATTCCTGCCCCAGGGGTGGCAGTATGAGCTCCACTTACCCCCGTCAGGCCTCCCCATCTCCCAGCCCACGCCAAAACACGTGTCCTCCTGATGGCTTCTGGGAATTTGATGCCGTGAGGCAGGTATGATGTTTTGTTCAGCCACGAGTCATTGGTGCACACATCCATCTGCCCCCCCC
>NW_019525240.1:575933-592231 GCF_002814215.2 Seriola lalandi dorsalis | reverse complement strand
TCCTGTCCTGTCCCATGTCCCAAGGTGTTTGTCGTCAGCGACCCTAAAGTTCGTTATGTAAACAAAAATTTGTCTTAATTAATGAGAGGGAAGTGTTGTCTTGGGAACAGGAGGAGAGAGGGTGCGAGGAGCCAGGTGGCGTTTTTGTCACTCCTGCATCCTGTTAGCATTGTTTCATTTCACTGTATGTATTATTTTCCTGCATGTGTGAACAATAATTCAGAGTCAGATAATTCAGATCAGATCACAGCAGAAATGCATGATTATGGGTAAAATATAAGACAACAGGACAAGCAGATGATGAAGAAGAAGAAGAAGAAGAAGAAAAAAAAAAAACAGAGGGGGCTGGAGGAGAACAGGTGTGCTGCCGTCCCCCTCCCGGGGCCACCTCACTACCCCAGGATCCTCAGAGAGAGGGAGGGATGGGGTGGGGGAGGGGGTGCAGGAGGGACGGTGGAGAGGGAGAGAGGGCCAGAGCTTAGCTCATTAGAGAGAGTTTGCTTCTGCTAACTCACCTTCCCCTCGGGAGGAAGCTAATCATCGCACAGGGACCAGCAGCTAGTTAGAGACGAGGTGGAGAAAGAGAGACCGCATCCACGGACCCATGGTGCATTTGTCTGATCCTCCCAGAAGAGGCCCGAGAGTGGCCCAACACGGTCCGATCTCAACATGTTCAGCAACAGACTCTAAACACTTCGACTTTAACCCTCATGTGTGTGTGAGGGAGAGGGCAGAGTGCTTTACATAACGTTTCGTAATGCAGAAGGATTATAGTGAAAGGCATCCAGTGGAGCAAGACATATTCTTTCATTCACTGAGGTAAAACTATAAAACCTAAATACTCCACAAGTACAAGCAGACTCAGCAAAATGTACTTCAATAATAAAAAATATAAACAGATTTAAAAAGATTTATTTTATTTTATTTTGGGCAGTTGTCCTCACGTCAGGGATGAGTTCTCACATGCATCACATTATAGACTAAATATGTGCAAAATAAGATATATAAGAAGAAGAAGGGACATGCACATCTGCATTTATTAGATTCAATTTTATTCACTTTTTTAATATTCAGCATATTTAGTGATAGCAGTATATATATATATAGATAGATAGATAGATAGGTAGATGCTGTTACTGTTATTACTAAATATGCTGAAAAAAATGTAATAAATGCAGATGTGCATGTGCCTTCTTATTTACTAAATATGCTAAATATCAAAAATATATGTGTATATACTGTATGTGTGTGTGTGTGTGTGTGTGTGTGTGTCAGAACTGAGATGTGGCCAGATACAGAGAGGCCCTTGAAGAAAACCTGCTCCAGAGTTCAGAAGACCTGAGACTGGAGCGACAGTTCTCCTTTCAGCTCGACAATGACTTGAAGCAAAGACAAGTCCCTAACTGTCCTTCAGTGTCGCAGCCTAAGTCCGGACTTAAATCTGTGGAGAGCCCTTTAGATGGAAGCTCACAGACAGAACCTGAGAGGATCTGCCAGGAAGAATGAGTTCAACTGACCAAATCCAGGTGTGCAAAGCATGCAGAGACTGACCAAAGAAGACTGGAAACTGTTGCTGCTGCCAAAGAGGATTCTACAAAATACTCAGTTAAGGCTCTGAATACTTTTATGAATGAAAGAGAAAGTTTTTGATTTTAATATATTTGTAAAAATTTCTAAAAACAGTGTTTTCAGTTTATCATTATGGATTATCAAGTGTGGACTAAAATGTCAGCTTTATCCAGTTAAAATGAAACCTACAACACAATGAAGGTGAGGGGTCTGAACACTTCCTGAACGTACTGTATCTCTTACTCTACTGACAAACAGTGCCAGTGAGGAACGCACAAGAAGAAACAGCTTCACCAAGGACAACACAGCTGAAACAAATGGGCATGAAAATACATACATATTGTATAACCCATACATACATAAAATAACCCCTGTACTTTTTTTACTAAATGAAGTCACTGAGTAAACCATTCCGCCTGCTGTCTGTTTGTGTCGTGTTCACACTGTGATGGTGGGTTTGTGTGGTGTGCTGTGTTGTGACTGATTGTCTGCAGCATGAGAGGCTCTGATTGAGGCTCCGCAGCCGCCTGCAGATCCCGTGTTCGACCAGGAAAGATAAACCATATAATCATAGACATTTTTTGCTGCTTTTCACACTATTTGCTTGTTTTGACAAGATAGGATAGGTGTCTAACAAGTGCTAATTAGCTAGCATTAATAAAAATAAACAAGAGAAACAGAAGAACTTCAGAACTTGGAGTTGGAAGCAACCATCAGACCGAGTCTCATTTAGAGAGGCTCAGACGACGGTGAAGTGGGAGGTTCTGAATTGTTGTAATCGAAGCTTCAGAAATGTTAAAACTGTTGCTCATGACATGAAATCGCATCATTGAAAAGTGCCCAACTCTGGTTAGCGTGTCGCGTGCCTTAGCCAACAGCTGTGTAACATCTCATGTTGGTTTTCAAGTACCACTACAAGTGAATTCAGCTTGATAGGATGAAAGATTTCTACAGCCAAGGACACGAGGAAAATCATAATAGCAGCACAAAGCTGGAGCTTCTCTTTGCACTGAATGAGAGCACTTCAACAACTCCAGCTGAGGATCTGCTGCGGTGCCACTGTCAATAGAAATAACGTCAGACACTGACACCTCTGAAGCACAGGGCCGAACATTCAACCTTTACTCTCATCATTATTTGTACCTGTTAGCTAATTCAATGCTATGATGCTACACTAGCCCCCCCACCCACAGGACATCCATGAAGTGGTACGATCCAGTGAAGACATGGGAGAGCCGGCTACACAGCTGGAGCGACGTCAAGGATCATTTCCATTTCCCAATGATTAATTTGAATTTAATATCTTAAATCAAAATCTAATTAATTTAGATACAGTTTTGATGGTGCCCTGCTACTAATCAACATGCTGTTAATTAGATGTAGCCTAATGTCATATTCCCCCTATCCTTAACATAATTAAAACAGAAGATCCCAACCCATGTGAACTAATGTTGGTACAATCCAGAGGAGAGGGCGGTGTGACAGCTGATGGGAAAATGTGATTTGGTGATGTAGAGAGAGGGTGGGGGGTGGGGTGGGGGTTCAATGAACATATATATACCTGAACAAAGAAACCATATCATCAATAAATAATGGCATGACAACTCTGGGACAAAAGAGCCAATAAACACTGAGAGATGAAGTCATAAAGTCTGAAAAAAGCAAGTAAGTGGACCTTGAGTTATGATTAGTCTACACCATCAACAGAGGCAAAGAAAGGGAAGACAAAAGAGGGGAAGGGGAAAAGAGGGGAAAAGGGAAAGGAAAAGAAGGAGGAAAAAAGGAGGGAGGAAGTCGGCCAATCACTGCCCAGCACTGGTTGGGGAGGCGTGCTTACTGGGGATGGGGAAGAAATAACTGGAAAGTAGAAAGAATGATGGGAAAACAGGGAAAAGAAAAGAACATTACAGAAACACCCCGAGAAGAACTTGCTCCCTCCTTGAGGGTCTGGGAATTGCAGTCCAGGTTGAGAGACCAGGTCCTGTCACCTTGTGGTCGGCCTCCTCCCAAGGGTCAGGAGCACGACCACTGCAGAGGACAGTGGACATGTCCCACCTCCCCACCTACCATAAGAAAACAAATTCCCCCATCCCCCTGCCCCAAGCATATATTTTCTACCCAGACTCTAAGAAGGTCTTTTTAGTCTTCTTTTCTCTCTCCCCCGCAATAACTCTCAATAACTCTCAATAACTCTCAATGACTCTCAATGACTCTCAATAAGTTAAAATATTCTCACAATTAGAAAAGCTGTCCTTTTTCTTTGTCATGTCATGTTATATTATTTTACCCTCTTTGTCTTTTTCTTTCCTCACCAAAAAAAAAAAAGGAAACATCAATATGCCACAGCCCCTGGGAACAAACCAATATAAGATGAAATGTATCTGAGCTCAATCTGGTGGGATGGATCATAACCCCTGTGAATGGTCTCTGGCGTTGGATGTGGCCTAAGTACAGAACGTCTTTTATCTCGTAACAAGGGGGTTGTATATTAGCAGAGTTCAAAAAGTCTCTGGTGTGATGTGAATGTCCTCCTTGATTTTTCTCCTCCTGCTCCAGTGACCTTTGTCCTCTGATAAGTAAAAGACAGTAACGGTGTTGAGTAGTGTATGAGTAACCTGGAAGATGTCTCAGCAACATGCCCAGAAAGAAGCTGCACCAAGAATTATGTTATGATATCTCAGAAGCTCAGTCTATCAATATGTTTTATATTAGCAATAAATCAAATTCATACTCTGAATGGCGTTCCTTGTGGAGATGAGACAGACACAGTCAGAGAGCAGCTGGCGAACAGAGTGCAGCATTTAGCTGCTAAAGAGCCAGATATTTCCCTCAGGAGCTGGTGGAGACCAAACACTGAGCTAAAAGAGGGAACACTGGACTGAGACTCACCAGCTCCAAAACATGTTGCTTTGCATTTACTGGATGTGTAAATAGACAATAAATGGCTTAATGAAAAGATAATATGTCAGTGTTGTTGTTAACATTTTGTTCTGTTGTCACAACTGGTCAAAAAAAAATCATCATCTGCCTCTTTAACTCTAAACTGCTGAGCTGAAACCAAGGTAAAACATAAATAAATGGTTATTATTGATGGGAATATAAATTTGAGTAATAATCTGACAGTACAGCTGTCACCATTTGTAATTGTCAGTCTTGTATAAAGTACTTGAAAGCAATACTTAAAAGTAAAGCCTGTGAAGCCTGTCAGTTATCTCAACAACCTGTGACAGTGTTTGATGTGAGACAACGCACCTGTGATTGGCTGATAGTGTGGGGGACTGGTTGTTGTCGTGGCTGTTAGCTGGGAAGTGGGAGCTAGTCTACGACGGGAGTTGTTGAAATAACAGACAGGCTTCACAGCCTCTAAGCATAACACACATTCACTGACATCCTGTAAAACACAGTATCTGCAATTATGAGCCATTTCTACCGTAACCGCACTTAACATCCTTAACACAGTAACCCTATAACAGAGCAGCTACATTAACATGTCACCCAGTCCGTTACAATATTTCTACTGCATAATGTCTGCATGTAGGTTCTTATAAAGGGATGATCCAGGCCCCAGAAAGATAACTTTTGTTATAATGTTTATCAGGCTACATTTTGTAGGTGACCTGAAGATGGCATATAGAAAAAACCTCAATCATAAACATACTTCAGCCCTCCAGACTATTAAATATAATAGGCCCCAAGGCTCCAAAGATTAATGCTGCATTAATGCCAACATATACACAATAATCAGGTCACACTAGAAGAAGTGCCAAAAGACATATATATATATATATATATATACATACATCACACATATCCAGAACTGTCTGGAGCTGGATAAGAGAACCCTCGGATTAATCTTAAAAAAAAAAAAAGGACATACTGTATAGTCCAAAGAAAACAGTTTACAGGAGATATACAGAAAATATTCTATATCAGGAATCGCAGAAACACATCAAGAGGAACTTCATCATTTAGCCCCTCAGGAGCCAAAGCTTGAAGAGTACAGATCCAGTAACCTGACCTCTTTCATACCACAGAAACGTAACAACGAGGAATCATGGTGAACGTCATTCACCTCTGTGAGGCCTTTCCCCACCTTTACTACACAGTTCCAGTAATGATCCTCAAAGATGTTGATAATGTGATTATTATGCCTCTGCGACAGTCAGAGCCAGAGGCATGTTGTTTTCAGTTTGTCCATCCATCCCATTCTCATGGACATGATATCTCAGTAATAGCTTGATGGAACGTCTATTACATTATTCAATAAGAATAACTTGCCCCTAGAGACTGTGTGCACACCTGTAGCTGTGTTTTCCCTGATATCTGGTCCTAGCCCCGTCTCTGTTAATAACACACAAAGCGAAATAGGCAACTAACACAAGCACAGGGCTGCCAAAAAACTAGTAGCTAGTTACACTAGCCAAATTTATTATCACCTGAGCTAGCACCCAGCTACAACGCCCCTGCTTAGCATCTCACCTGCCGGGTCTTTGGATGCTTGGAATATATCCATGATCATTTTGCTGCTTCCTCCTCCAGCACTTTTTTTTTTTTTAAATTCTCGCCTTCTCTGCTCCACCTTTCTCTTTTCTCTTTTGGCTGCTCTCCATCTCTGTCAATTCTGTACGAGACCAAAATAGAGTACTTGTTATTGGTCATTAGCTGACCAATCACAATTCAAGGCACACTGGGGTTGTACCACTTGAGGAGGGGCCGCTCGTTTACCCCTCCGCTGTAAATATAGACTTGGTTGCTGCTTGTGTGCTGGGAGAGACGAGAGGCTGCAAGGGCACAGTTCAGGCTGGTCTGATGGCGCAGCATAGTAACCTATTTCTATCTAAAACAAAATTGTGATACTACAAAACAATCAGTCCAGTCCTTGACCGAAACGATTACCACTGTATGATACAGTGGTGCACACGGTGGACAGATTAGTCTTGAGTCAACCGAGGTTGTCAGGAGTAGCCTATGTTGGCCTTGAATCTATTCTGAAATCCACTGAAGCATAGTTAATGGAAAGACAGTGCTATATTTTCATGAAGCATTTCTTTGTGAGACATACCTTAATTAATAATTCTCAACCACAAATAAAGTTTTTAATTGACAGGGCATGCGTTTGTGATGTACTGCTGCTCTACCGGAAACGTGTGCCAGGAAGAATGGCATATTATTTTCACAACCAATTAAAAGTTGAAGAACTCCATTATAAAAATTCTACTGTCTGTATCCAAGCAAAGCAGCTGAAATATTAGTTATTAATTGATATCCATTCAGCGTTGCATTCATTTCTGCAAAAGGTAAAACAAAGCATATGGCTGTAAACGACAATGTATTCTGGTCCTGTTCCAAAGTCATCTGCAGGCAAACGCTCTGTCTGAGTTATAAAATGAGTAGCATGTCACAGTGTTACAATGTGCAATTAACACACAGGTAGCAGCCTATTTTACTGAAGTCAGTGGAAGATTACTCTGGTTTACATGAATGTTGCAGATGTATTTAAAGGAAATTAATCTGATTAAAATAGTTGTGTTTAACAATATTCATGGGCACTTCTTCTCTGTACATCAGTCTGCAGGTCAGTCACAACAATGCACCATTATATTACAGTTACGTTACACTACTGTAAAGATAAGTACCCTGTAGCAGGTTATGACCCCTGTTAGACAGAATGCCATTCTTCATTGGATGGTATAAGTCTCCTCAAGGAAAAGTCAGCTGTCTGCCTGTATTAAGATCTAGTGTACATTATGGGATGGGTAAGAATTCATCTACTCTGTGTATGTGTCTACAGTTTGTGCATGCATGTCATTATGGGATGTGATGTGTGCTCCACAGCTATGACAGGATTGGTTTTCTTGGTTTGGACTCCATATGGAGACAAATACAGAGAGCACATTCTATAAATGGTGGATTCTACATAGCATCAACAGTACTATTTAAAATAGCTCTACACAGTCTGTTGTAAGTCACCATGAAGTTGTTAAAATTACTCCAACGTTTAGTGAAATGCATTTATTTTGCTTCTTTCTGAGAGTGACATGGGAAGACTGATATCAGTCAGGACATGGTTAGCCTAGCTGAACATAAATACCAGAGGCAGGGGGAAACACCTGCAATCTGGCCTGGATTAAATTCAGCAAGACTCTGTATAAACCTAGTATGTGGCTGTAGGGTGTTGCAGCCCACAGGTTTCGAACCACTGGGTTAGAGGGTTTCTCTCCCGAACAGCACTCTGCTATTCAACCTCTCCCCGGGCTCCTGTGACTCTACAGCTTCATCTAAGAGGGTAATTAGAGCCATGCAAGGGGGGCATCAGCAGGACAGGAAGACAGGACCAGAATGTACCTCTTTACACACACACTCTCTCTCTCACACACGTGCACACACCCACACTTGGCTACAGGTACAGCTATGTTGGACAGTTGGTCCATCACTTTGGTCTGGACTCATGGTCTGGTCTTAACAATATCAGATGACTTGCGATGGAATTCTGCACAGACACTCATGGTCTCTGGCGGAGGGATCCCACTGTGTTGGCAGTATCTTGATCCCAAGACATAAATTACTGAACATAAAAATATGCTCGCAGATAGAATGAATGAAATATGAGCTGTTACACAGCCTGTGTACATGGCATGGTGAACATTAATAAATATCAGCATGTTAGCATTAGCATTTAGCTCAAAGTACCTCACTAAGCACTGCCTCAGTTGCAAGTGAGAGGTCTTTACCCAACTGTCTTTTGTAGATGTCTGATTAAAATTGAATTGGCAAATTCATGGTTGCTGCATCCACGTGACCCTCAGGGTTCAGATCTCAAACATGTAGTTGGTAGAAGGATATCTTTGCTATGTGCACTGTATGTATCTACTGTATATTTCTCACCCATGGTCTTATTCTTGTTAATCAGTCGATCTCCCCATTTTCGTTTCTTTATCTTGTTGTTCTTCCAAACACCATAGACTGTAAATAAATATGGATGTAGCCTCTGTGACATCACCCACAGATTCTGAAGCGTGATTTTGAAGCTCAGAGTGAGCTGCGCCACCGTCACCATCTTGGCAGTGTCTGACTCCGCCTCTAACTCCCAGCTATTCCAAAAATGGGCAAAGAGGAGGGGTGTGTGTGGAGCCGAGACTTTGGTGCATGCTGGTTTGTGGCAAGCATGCGCTCGCCCACCTGTCACTCAAAGAGGTCACGCCCTCAATTATACATAACTTTAAGCCTTAATAAAATGTAAACAGGTGAGCTATATAAACAGTTGTCATTAGGAGGAAATTATTTATAGAAACCAAAACAGTTTTTTGTACCAGGCTGTAAACATGTTTATTTCTGCTGTAAAGATGGACATTTTAACATGGGAGTCTATGGGGATTGATTCACTTTTGGAGGCTGCCTTAAGTGGTCATTCAAGAAACTGCAGTTTTCGGCACTTCAGTGTTAGCTTAATTTTTCAGCTTCAGCGGTTACTGCTTGGTCACTGAACAATGTGAATCACACACACCATTTTATGACAATAGCTGACTGTGGTGAATTTGGGATAGTTTCCGTTAGATTACTAGTTATCTTCAGAGCTCGCTTGCTGGAATAATCCTTGCTTAGCAACCTATAATAAAACCCCAGTTATCAGGGGTAGGCGTAACAGCCATAGTGATGGCATGGAAGAAGTGAGAGCAGTGTTATTGTGTTTTCTCTGTGAAAAGTATATAAACTCCAGCCTGTGAGAAGGTGGTCCCAAGTTGTAATAAATAGTATTCAAATATTCATCCTCTTTGTATCTAAATTTCAGGTGTTTCGTGTTTTACCCTACCTGGATTAAAGGTTAGATCTTCCTCTCTTCTTGTTACATAAAGAGCAACTACCTCTCTTTTACACAAAATGCATATGTCAAACCTGGAGGAAATGTTCTTTTTTTTACCCAACATGCACTGTGTTCACACTAAACAGAGAGACATGACAGTGATTACAAGATTATGACAGAACAAGTGACATTATTGTCAAGGGAAAACCAAACAAATAACCACATATCCTGATGCTGAGGTTATGGAAAATAAGAGCAGCAGTAATGTGTCTATGATGGGTGCAGATAGAGTGTTCCATCCCTTCCCTCATCCTCCAGCTCCCCTTTGATACTCTATAAAAAGCAGTCAATTTGCAGCTGATTTCAGGGCCAGTAATGAGGACTAGGGTCAATGTGCTCCCTTGGCATCCTAGGTTAATTTCCTTTGGTAATACCGTATTTTCCTGCCACTTATGGTTCCATTACCACCAAGAGGGTCCTAGAGCTTGTTAGACTGGACTCTTGGAGTTGTTGGGTAAGGAATTGATTAATGTTCTGTCCTGGTTTTCCATAAGGGAACATGTGTGGAGACTTTTTTGGCTTGATTTCGTGGGATTTTTATGTTTGTTTAGATGTCCACAGCTTCATAAATTTGATTTGAAAGGTTGTCCATGTCACAAAGGTCTTTCATATGTAGCGATACTGAAGGTTTAATATACTCTAAATAGCTGTTAAAACATCTATAGAAATAGCTGTGTAGAGTATTTCCGCACTACTGATGGCTGGGGCACTATCATTTTAATCCTGACCGTCAGGCTTGGCATCAGTGTCTTCTGGAGAATCTATCTCTTACAAACTTTTGATCTAAGTCCAAAAGAGACCACTTTCCCATTCACTGTATATCCGTTAGCCTCCCCACTGACATTTTTGCTTAAACCAGTTGTTTTCAAACCTTTTCTGTCATGTCTTCATGTAGAGGCAGAAAATGAGGTCAGAGTAGATGACTGGACGCACAAAAAACAGTACTCCGACAGTGGAGACTGGGTTTGAGGTCATCCTACATGTTTGTAGGTTTAAGATACTAAAATCACACAACGGACACTTGGTTAAGGTTTGGTTAAGGTTGGGAAATGTACGTCCTTTTATAGTTTCCAAGCTGAACTGTCTATAAAAGCTCTGCAAAGCTAAATGTAGCTTTGCAGAGAATTCAATTATTGTTTAACTTTGACTGTGACCACATCTTTGTAGTGCAAGTCAAAGGTCAATCATCACCGAGGCAGTCATTGCCAGTGGACAGATGTCAACTACTCCCCCGAGGGCCACCAGCGGCCATCACTTTATCATCCCCTTTATCCCTCTCTATTCCCTCAACCACTTATACCTCATTCTCTTTATCACTCCATCACCACTCTTTCCTGCCTACTTTCTCTGGATCCATCCCCCTTATCCCTCAATCCATCTCCTTCATCCATCCATCCATCCCTCCCCAGCACTTGGCCCCTCTCAACCCTTCTCCCCTCCTTCTATACCAACTGCACCCCCTGCCCCCTTGATTTTCAGAGAACAGAAGCTAGCTTAGAGGGGGGAGAGTCGGGAAATCAATAAGGCATGATTTATTGATCACTAAAAATGATGCTGCTAATTAGCCCCCCAAAGGGACCTCAGCATTAAGCAGATGACAAAATGTCACCGCCCTCGTTCCACCCCACCCGGCCACCCCTCCCAACAAAAAAAAAAAAAAACCTGGCCACAAGCGCCCCTCTCTCCTCTCCCCTCCTCTTCCCCCAGCAGCTGAGCTGATATCTGGGATACTGGACTGAAGGATCCAGGCATGACAGTTAGATGGCAGTAAGTTTGACAGATTGTAGTCAATGGTATCTGCATGGTTTCCCTTTCATCTTTCATCTTTTTCTTTTTATTAGAACAAATTTCAGTTGGTTTTGTTGTTCCCCTTCTTACAGATTAAACAGCTTACACAAAGAGGTCAAGATCTGGGTAGTGAAGAACCAACTTAATAGGTTTAGTATGTTTCTCTTTGAGGATAAGTCTGACGGGAAGGGCACCTTGAGGGAGACGCATGCTACACCTACTGTATCTCCCAACTTGAAGCAGAGCAGCTAAAGATTGGATGCAGTTGCAGACGTGAAGGATGTAAAGGTTATGTATGTATGTATGTATGTATGGATGGACGGATGGATGGATGGACTTTCTTTTGTGCTGTAAAGCAGTCCATCAGTTTTCACATCAATCTGAATCAAAGGTAGGCAACATATGACATCTGACAATTATGGCCCACTGTATGCAGCAAATGACCAGGTGTGCAAAGGTGCAAAAGCAGGCAGGCTTTGAAATCCTCTGTCAAACTCTCTTTTCATTTTGGCACAACTGCTTATGCTTCTGCACAGGGTGCAACACCAGAACTGCTTCTGGGTTTTTTATCCATGGATAAAGGAACCTCTGAGTAACCAAAAGCATCAGTATTTATCCTCTGAGGAACCGGAAGCACGATTATTTATCCTCTGAGGAACCTAAAGTATCAGTATTTATCCTCGGAGGGACCAAAAACATCATTATTTATCCTGTGAGGAACTAAAAGAATCAGTATTTATCCTCTGAGGAACCAAAAGCAAAAATCAAAAGCAGTTCCATAACAGTTTTCAACCATGTCCTCAATTTCACATGTTGACCATTTGTGCTCCATCCATATTCTAGGCTTTGCCCTAGTCGTGTTATTGTCATGGTCTTATTGCTTTTATAATTTCATTTTCTTTTTGTTTTGGTCTTTGTGTCTGTGAAGCTTCTCAGTTGTCCAGTTCATGATGTTTCTAAGTGCCGTACGAGTGCAGCTGGACTTTTGAAGATGTTTTATCCCGTCGGTCAGTTCTGATGGGGAGTCCCAGGAATTTCAACTGTGAGCTGTTAGGGTCACAGGAGTCATGGTGTGAATGGGTGTTAAGCTGCCTGGGGAGTGGCAGAGTGACAAAGTTTCTGTTTAGTGATGGGTTTTCCAGTTTGATGCATATGGTTTCTTTCACTCCTTTATCAAACCATCAGTCTTCTCTGTCCAAAATGTGCACATTGCTGTTATGCACGTTGCTATCTATGCAAGAGATTATGATCAGTCAGCGTCCGGGGGAATCTCAAAATCTCTCTAAAATCTCTCATAGGTTTTCAATTGCATTGAGTGCCTACAAATAGAGTACTATAGAGTGCCGCAGTTATTTTTGTAAGCCAACCCTGAAGTTACCATCACCCTGGTTCTCTCCACAAAAAGCCAATGGGATTTTTTCCATTGTGTTTTGGATTATTACAGAAAATAAACAACAGTTTATAATAGTGAGTCACTAATGAACACCACTTGATGATGTTTGAAGCCTAAATACAATCAGCAGAAGTAAAAAGCTAATGTTAGGCTATAAACCAAATACACCACAGTCACATGACTTCAGTGTCAACACCACTAAACTTTGATTTAGCTCTGACCTCTTCTACAAAATTCTTTCCTCTGACAGAGTTAGCGACAGTTTGTATAAACACAACGAGGCTGTAAAAGTGGACTGGTGAGCAGATCGGTTTTCACGTTCAACGTGACGACATTTAACGTCAACCTCTGTAGTCTCATTTTGACACTTGTCAGCAATTGGCCTTTTTCAACGGATGTAAAAGCTTCAAGAAATCAGGACAGGGGTATTTACTGATGCATTTTGTATTGAGCTTGTGTTAACCACAGATCTTATTTCAGTCATCTAACTAAAAACACATTTAAAAAAACCCAGAAACTTCAGGATGAGGGAACAGGAAGTGCTAAAATACAACTTATTTCCAGGTTTTAGATCTCATCCCTGCAGCGCTCTATTGACTGTGAAGTGATTTACATCATTTTTATACATATGCGTATACAGTGTAAACAATTAGCCTGTATGGAAGCATCTGTATTTATTATGTTACTCCACTCGTTGATTCAGGTTTTGTTTTTCAGTTTGTCACCATCTGTATCTTGTAATACTGCAAACTTCATACTCCTACAAGCTAATATGGGGCGTTCACTTTTTCGGCAATAGCATTCATTCACTGATGACAAACTGATGATCAAAGACTGATTGCATTGCACCTGATAAAGAACTGTGTCAAAATGACATCATCAAAGCTGGAAACATCCTAAACATGTTGATAGTGTTGAGACTTATGCAGGTGATATTAAGATGCATATAGGTTAAGAGAGTCAACACTGTGGAAACAGTTTTTCTGACTAAACTCAATGTCAGGTTTGTTTGATGACTTTTACAGAAGGAGTTTTCCTTTGGAGTCTGAGTCCAGTCGGGCTTCATACTGTGACTTTGATAGTTGACTTTCATCACGGGGTTAGATAAGATACACACATTTCAATGCACATACCTTAAGCAGTGGAGTTTCTCTCCACCACCCCACTGTTCGTTGGACAATCCCTCATGTCCGACTGTGTGTGTCATTGGGAGGAAGGGAGGGGCTCAGGCAGGGCCCCAGGAGGGGTGACTGGACGCTTCATCACCCGACGGCCAACCTCTCACAATGATGCATGAAGCCCGGCAGGACATGGTGCACGGACCTTTGAGGCCAAAACACACCACACAACCACACAACTACACACACACACACACACACACACACACACACACACACACACACACACACACACACACACAGACAGACATACACCTAAGGCATAATGGGCACTTCATCCAGTGTCACATTCCCCAGCATTGGGGGGTTGGACTGTGGGCAGAAGCACTGGTTAACAGAGGAAGTAAAAAGCATTACAGTAACAACACAGTAACAAAGTTTATGGGGGCAATAAACACTCATTTAGATAAATATGAAATTAGATTTTATGGTTTGTGGAACTTTATCTTGTAGTATCCTGTCATGTGTTATCCGCCGCTGTTAAGTAAATACATAATGACTTCTCCAATGACAGTACCTTTCACATGCTAAGCAAGTGCTCTACCATTTGAGCTAATTCTCCTGTGGGTTAGCATTTTATATGATGTGATCACAGCCAAGCATTGAGAAGAAAAAAAAAACTGGTGGCTGGTGCGTAAAGACTCATTGCTTTGCACACAATGCCTCTTCCTCAAGAAATTAGGTTTACTGGAGAATGCAGGCATTGATCCCACAACCTCTCACATGCTAAGCGAGTATTCTACCATGTAAGCTAAATCCTTGTGAACACACAAATTGTGTGACAGAGTATCAATGATGAAGAGAGCTTTTGGGGTAGAAACTGACATGGAAACATCAAAGACTAAAGCAATGACCAACCCAACGAGGATGGGATTTCGAACCCACGCGTGCAGAGCACAATGGATTAGCAGTCCATCGCCTTAACCATTCAGCCAGCTCGTCCTCTCATTAGTATAATTCAAAGGAAAGAGGTGGTTTGGGTAGTAAACCCAGTTAGCGTTTCCAGGTCACCATGGTTTTCACATAGGTACAGGAACATATAGGGGCTACACAGAGGTGACAACCTTTGGGAAGTGTCTAGGGATGGATGAGTCTCTTGTATTGCAGCTGGCTTTGTTGCACAGATGGCCAATGTAAATGTCA
Organism: Seriola lalandi dorsalis; assembly: GCF_002814215.2. NCBI lineage: Eukaryota > Metazoa > Chordata > Actinopteri > Carangiformes > Carangidae > Seriola > Seriola lalandi. The sequence goes on along the minus strand of NW_019525240.1, from coordinate 577,299 downwards.
CTGAGAGGTGGTAGTGTGGTCCCATTGACCCGCTGAGCCGCCTTCACCACCTGCTGCAGGTTCCTCTGGTCCTCTGCTGTGCAGCTGCTGAAACACACAGTGCAGCAGTCGCTCAGGAGGATCTCAATCACGAGTCGGTAGAAGTTAACCAGCAGTTGTTGTTGGAGGTGTGACCCGTTTTACCTTCCTGAGGAAGTAAAGTCTGTGATGGGCCTTTCCAGCCAAGATGTAGACCCCTTGAAACTCGAAACATTCCACCCTCTCTACCTCCTCCCCTCGTATAGAGAAGACAGAGTGCTCAATGCGCCTGGATTTCCTGAAGTGTATCACCTTTTTATTTTGTTTTTGTGGTGTTGAGGTCCAGGTTATTGTGGGAAAGGATAAGAATCATAAACCGTTGTTTGTCACAGAGTTTATTTTCTGCAGTAATCCAAAAGCCAATGTGAAAATACCATTGGTTTTTTATGGAAGGAACCAGGGTGATGTCACAAGACAAAATGGCACAGAAGGAAGGGGACACTAAGAATATGTACTCAGGAGGAGGGGAGACAATGAGACACAGGTGCAACACATTAGGGCAGGGCAAGTAATCACACAGGAGGGAAACACATGAGGGCAGGAAGTAAAGGACCTGAAAACAAGACAAAGGTTAGTATCAAAATAAAACAGGAAGTACGAGACAAAGAACACTAGGAGAAACAAAAAGGTAACTTAACTATCATGACGCCGTGTGACAAGTACACTTATTTTCCCCATAATGTGAACCAATTTCATTTTCCTTTTTGTAATCCCTTTGATTTCTGCTGGCATCACCAACAGGCCACAGTTTTCACTTTTACACAGTAAAATGTATAAATCTCTTCATGGAGCACATTCACGCTCCCCCGATGATGATGAACCGTTCCATTTTGGATACTAGAGGGCTTCACTTCTGAACCCAGTCTGCAACAGTTCCATGGAAAACCTACTTAAACCTGATGGTTACAAATTAATTTGAAAAAAGGGACTCAAGGACAGTAAGACACAAACCAAATACACCTAAACTTGCTTTTGAACGCCCCCATTAAGGCCAGTGAACCACCAATTAATAAGAAGCCATAGGGAGAATGACAGATTTTTCTGCCTCTGTGCCGGTGAGAACCCAGAGCTGGAGGCATATTGTTTTTGGGTCCCATTCTCGTGGACTCAATATCTCACTAAAGCCTTCACGGAACATATTCGCATTTGGCACAGACATTCACTAGGACTCAATGATGAACTGATTAGATTTTAGTGGTCAAAGGTCAGTGTGATCTCACAAAATACTACTCAACTTCGCACAGCAATTATGACAGAATTTCACACAAATGGTTCATATTTTATATGA
>NW_019525240.1:575143-575883 GCF_002814215.2 Seriola lalandi dorsalis | reverse complement strand
TGTCAATGTTCCTACTATTCTTAATACTATAATTATGTAAATTCTTATCTACCCTACCTTTTGCACATTCTTTTCTAGCCTATGTCATACTTACATATCTTGCTTTAAAACGTTATTTTTATGCACCCCCTTGCCTAGTCCAATTACACATATATGTGCACATGTGTTTTCAGGTATGTGTATGCATGATTGGGTAAGATGATGATGGAGGTATGAGTGCCACCTGTTTTTCATTTAATTATTTATTTATTTCTATATGTGTATGTATTTTATTTAGTTAATCACTTTTTTTTATTATTATTATTTATTTATTTATTTTTACTACTTATTTACTAATGTCATTAATTATTTAACTATTTGTTTGTATTTGGTGGCAGCTCACTCTACTGTGCGGTCTATCACCCATTTTTATGGTCGTATGTCAGGAAATGTTTTGTAAAAATGTTTAAAATGTTTAAATAAAAAGTTCAAAAAAAAAAAAAATGTTTTAAAGGGGTTGTTGCGTCCCTACCGATGTTGAGGCTAAAGCTAGGCCCTTAGTTTTCAGTTAAATGTCTCAACAGTTACAGGATGGATTGACACATTGATACATTTGGTTCAGACATTCATGTTCCCTGCAGGATGCATCGTAATAACTTTAGTGATCCTCTAACTTTTCGTCAAGTGCATCATCAGGTCAAAAACGAACGACTTTCCCATCAGATTAGCCGCACTTTGTGTTTAAAGCTAATTAGCAAATG
>NW_019525240.1:549097-575123 GCF_002814215.2 Seriola lalandi dorsalis | reverse complement strand
ATGATGATGATAAGGATGATGATGACGATGCACCATGTGCTCAGAAGTGATGCTGAGTCTATTTGAAACCATTTGTCATATATATTAACACACAAACCCGCAGCAATACAACTGGACCCATCCTGGATAGAGTTTGGACCTGGCTCAGGTCACAGATCAGGTTTCAGGTACTGGAACATGTGTGAAGTCGTGACAACATAACTCAAGAGTGTGAAAGCAAGAGTGTCCTCCTGTAAAAAAAACGAGCCCATAATTCGTCTGTAGAGAAGGTTATTATGACCCATAGTTATGTTTTGTTGCTAGGTGACATCTAGTGGTCGTAGTAGTTATGACAGGAGCAAAGTTAAAGGTGGGGTTACGTAGTATAAAGAGAGTCAAAGTCCACGTCAGGAGGAGGTTGTGGTGGGTGGATGAATATGACTGTTATTATGGTAACCATGACAACAAAGGTAGGTATGCCGCTGTGAGTACAGTCTGGATGTTTATTATTGTAACCATGACTACCGAGGTCCAGTATTCCTGCGCCTGTAGGGGTGATTTTTCAGGAGACACTCCAATGGGTCGTGTCAGAGGGTTGATGGCTGTGAAGGTTGGAAGAGTTGTTGGTGAAAACAGTTTCTTTACTGTGAAGTAACAGTGATCATTAGTTGCTGAGTTGGCTAACCAGTAATCAGATTGTCCCAGATGTGCTTAAATAATTACAAACATCTGCCCTGCCTCAGTGCCCTTGAGCTGGATATTGGGTGGTGAGGGTGGTGGTGATAAAGCCCTCCTTGACTGAAGACCACAAAGAAAGGACTGAAGTAAAACACACCGTTCGGTGTCACAGTGTAAAATGCTCCATTCAAAGCCAAACGAATGTCAGTGTGCTGTTTTGAAGTGGAATCATAGAACGCGTGCAGAGAGCATGTGAGCTCTGGATATGTTTAGTGCTAATTATATCATATCTTAATTGTGTGTGTATGTAGATTTGTGTGCTGTGGAGTTCTCTTGCACATGCAGCAGGAATGTTACAAGCCAAAGGGAAGTGGTTTAATCTGTTTGAAACCCAGAGGCCGGCGCTGCTGAAAGCTTTATTAGTCCATTTAACTTCAGTGAAGTTTATAACCATCACTGCTGTGGATTTGTATCCACTCAGGCAAGATGATGTTATTCATAACCTCCCACACTTTTTCAAAAAACAAATACATCCTTCCATGTTCATCATAAATTAAAGACTCTTTCTTATATTTTTTATTTCTCCATACAAAGAGCCTCTTGATCAAATCAGAAAAGAACAGGGTCTGAAAAAAAGATTAATTTTCATCTACAAAAATATGAGAGTATCACATTGCGGGGAGGTGTGAGAGAGACAGAGTGGGAAAAAATAAGAAATGTATTTGGCCAAGTGGTCAACAGACGGAGTGCTGAAGGCCTTGATGTTTCCCTCTCATGGTGTTAAACACTGCCTCTGGACTGCCAGACGCCTGGTCACTGGAAGTGCCTCCAACTGCAGAAATACAAACAAATGATTCAATCAGGATAAAAAGCTGCCACTTTGAAGAATAAGGGCTATTGTCCTGTTTTGTTTAACTTGATTTGGAAAACATTAAAATGATGCATGTAACTTTGGCTGATTGCTGCTCCGTGCTTCGGCACGCTCTGAGGAATGATTACAAGCTTCATTTTAACACAGCACAGCGCGCACTGTCTGCACAATGAGGACCGGTGGTTGACTCGTAGTGAAAGGTAGTGTGTCACTTCACTGTATAGTACGGTGACGGATTAAAATAACAAGTCACTGGGGGTTTTCAACCATATATCATTGCCTTCATCGGTGTAGTGAGTGCTGAGCTGTATGTAGTATGGAACTTAGGTCTTGTGATAACAGGTGGACATATAAGGGGGACAGACTGTGATGAATTTCATGTAACCACACTCTGTTGAATGAGGATCACCAAAGAGGTTCCTCCTGGGTAATTTTTTTTCTTTTTTTTTTTGGAAGAAAGAAAGGAAAAGACTAGAATTACCTCCGCGTGGTTGTCTGCCTCATCATCATCTAAAATATGAACCATTTGTGTGAAATTGTGTCTTAATGGCTGTGTGAAGCCTTCAGTGATGGCTAAAAAGTGTTTTCTGAGATCAGTGTGACTTTGACCTTTGACCTTTAACCACCAAATTCCAATCAGTTTGTCGTTGGGTTCTGGTGAATATTTTTTACCAAATTTGAAAAAAATCCTTCAAGGTGTTACGGACGTATTTCAATCACAAGGTCAAAATTGTGTTTTGTGGCGTCACCACGACCTTGACCTTTGACCTTTGACCACCATAATCAAATCAGTTCATCCTTGAGTCCTAGTGAATGTCTGCGCGACATTTGAAGAAGTACCGTGAAGTCGTTAATGAAATATTGTGTCCATGAGAATGGGATGAACCGAAAGACAACTTGAAAAAAATATGGCTCCGGCTTTGACTGTCGACAGGGAGCTAGGATTCAGGATTGTTTTCACAGACGAAAAACCTGATGAACATTATATGCTAAATGCTAAATGTTAGCATCGTCACTGTGAGCATATTAGCATGCTGATGTTTAGCATTTAGTTGTAGCACCATTGTTCTAAAGGCACAGAGCCACTCTGTTAGCCACTGGTTATAGACTCTGAGTCTTCTTGTTCAATTATCCAGAGTTCTTTCATTTTCTTTGACAATTTTTTGTATCTGTGATTCATCCAGAGGACAAAAACTACAATCACTAGCTGTTTGAACCTTTATATGACTAGTTTTGAAAGATTCACGTCTTCAGTAGGGGCTGAGAGCCACAGACAGAGTGGCAGAGTAAGGAGGTGAGAAAGTGTTAAGAGGCAAACTTTCATGACATATGTTGAATAAAACCAGCCTCATCTGGACATATTGACCAACCAAATACACAGTGTCTTACTTCATCTTTCCCATCTCCCACATTCTTGTCTCAAAGGAACTTGTCTCAAGCTGAGAAATGAAAAAGAAAAAGAAAAGAAGGAGCAAGAGGTGGCAGGCAGGTGGAGAGGAGAGGCTGTGATGTAGTTTGTGTATGCCGGTCCGATGCCACTACCAAAGTGTGTACACACACATTAGCATAAAACAGCTTTGCATATGATCTGAGCACTTTCCAAGACGCTCGAGACGACAGAGAGAGAGAGAGAGAGGGAGTTGAGAGGGAAGAAAAAGCTTTCGCTGTTTTGCAAGCATGAGATGATCGCATGCCGTCAACAGCACCTCAAATAACAACCACCCACCATCCGCTGCCCCCCTACACCCACCCACCCTGCCGTAGATCGGCTTATAATCCTCCTCAATACACTCTTGTACACAGAGCAGATACAGTACCTTCAAGAAATGTTCAGACCCCTTCGCTTTATTGTATTGTAGGTTTAATTTTAAATGGATAAAACTGCCATTTTTGTACATTAGTGTACATTAATAACTAATAATGATTCAGCACTTTGTAAAAGCCCCTTTGGCAGCAGGCACAGCCTCCAGTCCTCTTGGGTCAGTCTCTACAAGCTCTGCTCACCTGGATTTGTGATAATCTAATTCTTCCTGACAGATCCTCTCAGGTTCTGTCAGAGTCAGTGTGAAGCGTCTGGAACGACCGTCTTCAGGTCTCTACAAAGATGTTCTATGGGGTGTAAGTGTAATCTTTGGCTGGGACACTCAAGGGCAGTCAGAGACTTGTGCGGAAGACACCAGTTGTTGTCATAGCTACAGGTCATTGTGGAGCTGAAAGGTGAACTGTCACTCAGGTCTGCTGGACTCTGAAGCAGGTTTTCTTTATGGACCTCTGTATTTTGCTGCATTCAGTTTGGAGTTCTGCTCGTTGAGTTCAGTTGATCAGACCAGAGAATCTTTTTCCTCCTGCTCTGAGAGTCACTTAAAAGCTGACAAACTCCAGCAGGCTGTCATGTAAAGATCTGATTGATGGAGAGTTGCTGATATCCCTCCAGCAGGTTCCTTCATCTCTCCACAGGACTTCTCAAGCTCTGTTAAGGTGACCATTGGGTTGTTGTTCACCAAGGCCCTTCTAGCGTAGCTATTTTTGTATCCATCATTTCAGATTAGATTTGCAAAAATTTCTAAAAACGTGAGTGAGTGTGGAAAAAGTGAAAGCGTCTGAAAACTTTCTGAAGCCACTGTACTTCAGGTGCTCTGATCACCTTGCACTCTCAGTCCGACAATACGTTTATTTCTGGTTTCCCTAAATTGCAATCAAGAAAAATCTAGCTACAGCATAACGTTATATTTAAGACAACTGTGTTCATCAACAGTCAGTTTGTGTTTGTCCCTTTCCTGATTTACTATGACAATGTGACAATGCACAAAGCCACCTCCATAAAGAAATTGATCTCTGGGTTTGGTGTGAAAGAAGTTGACTGGTCTGCACAGAGTTCGGCCCTTGAACTCATCTATCATGTTTGATGAACTGGACTGTGAGCCAGCATCATGTTAGATCTCACTAATGCAGGTTTCCAAATCTGGAAGAAAGCCTCCCCACATGAAGCAATCATCTCCTGTGATCCCTTAATTTTTTCCATTAGTTTAATAAAGGTGAAGACTACACCTCTGAAAAACACATTAATCTAAAAAACTCTTTGCTATTACAGATTTTACAGAGTAGCCTACATAACCTTTCGCTTAATGTGAACAAAGGTTGAGCTTTGGTTTGGGGTTATCATAACTTGTTATTTCTTTAAACATGTTTACCTCTGATTTGAACTAACCTGATCTGCAAATTAATGGATTGTAATCTGAGTATGAATAATACAATGATAATCAGAGGGATCAACTTTTTCTCCAGGGAGAATCCAGTACAGTGCAGGTGCTTCAGTGAACTGAAGTGTTACAGTGATTACAGTCTCTTGATTATCTAACTAAAGCTGGCAAATAAATGTAGTGGAGTAGAACAATATCTGTATACAGAGGAAGTATAAAGTAATATAAAATGGAAATACTAGTTAAGTATGTGAAAAAAGAGGCTGTCTATTATAGAAGCTAATATCAAAAAGGTAAAAGACACCACAGACATACAAAAGAGTTACTAACATAAATCTCACTGCTCATGACTGAGCACGTGTGTTTGCTAACATTAGATCATATATGACATTTTATATTGGGAATGAAATGACAAGCTAACACCGGAAATGAAAATGCATGCTATCAGCTAGCTAACATTAGGTATCTAAACATTAACTTAAGGCTAAGAGTAAAGTTAGAACCTAGCAAACTATTGTTCTTCTGTAGAAACTAGACACAATCTAATTCAGAAACAATTATAGTAAGAAAGCAAAGTGTATTAAACATGCTAGATAGTTAACTACTGCTACTACATTTTCCTACAGTTAAAATGTGCTCGTGCGACACACAGGCTCAGAGACGCTATAGCCACTGATGGAGTGAGGCAGGCAGACAAGGTGTTCAGCTAACGTCATGGTTAAGAAATGGCACGGCCCACTTTAGGGGTGTCTGAGATCGTATTACAAGATTCTTTCAGGTATGAATATGGGAAATATATTGTAATATTTACATTTAGCTACAGGTAAGAAGAATAAATAAATGTTTCAACCCCCTTGAACTGTTGTTATTACCTCTTTTGGGGGGGTCCAAGTCTTAATCAGGGGGGTCGGACTTCGCCCAATCCCCCCTATAATTCAAACCCTGATTATAATATATTGAAGGGCTTTAAATGTGTGTGTGTGTGTGTGTGTGTGTGTGTGTGTGTGTGTTTTCTGCATGGATTAAGGCGTAGGGTATTTAAGGTACCCCTTAATTTGTAGCCCACGTTAAAAGGATTTTAGGATTTTTCTGTTCAGGATCAAATTTGCTCTAAATTGGGGGTTAATTGATGGATAAATGAATGATCTCAAGACATTAAGCATTTTTTGCCTTAGATTATCTCCATGGCTAAAGGGGTTTTGGAGGGAAGTAAAAACCCATTAAAATATATAGCATGAAAGCCATTCCCCAGTTTTCTCTATTTGAAAGTGTATATATGTTCACATAATTCAAAGCACCTTCATTTTTTCATTTTGAGCTTTTCATCAAAATTATGAATGTTATTAATCAATGTATTTCATTCAGGCTTTTTTGGTGTCCAGGATGTTGTGATCTGAATTTTACAAGTTGATTTTTTTTTGTGATTTTGAGTTATTGACTGCACTTGAATTTTTTAATTTGAAATGAGCTTATTAGAGCAAATTGAATGTAGTTAATCTATATGTGAATATGAGAACCCTAAAATAAATATATGCTTTAAATAAAGTTTTTTTTTAAATTGTACAACATTTAAAAAAAAAAATACAAATACATACATTTAGAATTTCACAAAGTAAATTCAGAAAGAGGGTTTTCAAAGTCAAATATTTCACTGCAAAAAAAATTCAATTGTATTCAAACATCAACACTAATTCTATTTCAAAATGTGAAATTCAGTTGTTGATAAAACTCAAATTGTTTATGGCAATGATTCACCTTTAAAAAGAAAAGGCCTGTTTAAGGCATCAATTAAGAGATAGATTTAATGTTATCTAGTAAATTTTGTAATGGGTAAAAAGCAACATATTAGCATCAATAAACAACATATTATATCATTACGATGACAAAGAGCGGAGACTGTTATATTAATGTTACATTGATGATCTTTTTAGTATTTGTGTCACAGTGAAATTTTCTCCTGATATCAGTGGTGACATGACTGTCACTTCTGTGTTCTCTCCTAACAGACACATATGCATGAACACAAGCGTGTGTGTGTGTGTGTGTTCAGAGACTCAGTGTAACTCTTAGCTCATTAATGTAAACACGCTACTAAGCACAGGTTCTGCAGAGCTGCACCACTGACTCCATAATCCACTGGGAGACAGACCAACATGTCTGCCTGCTTCATGGCTCTTTATCCTCCACTGTTTCTCTTTCTCTGTCTACCTCTCTCATGTTTTCCCCTCAGGCTTTACCTCTTCCATCATCACTTTTGCCCCTTTCCCTTTCGATCCCCTCTCATGTTCACGCCCTCTTTGCACGCTTTCCTTTCTTTCTCCATCCTCTTTTTCATGCTCCAACATCTGCCAGCACTTTTTGAACTCCACATGAGTGGTCCCTCAGAAGTTTACACTGTGACACTAAATAATAACCGCCCATATGCCATTTACTCTTTACAACTGTATAGCTTTCATCTAGCCTGAAAGGATTTAATTGTGAGCTTTATAGCTCATGAATATAACGTATTGTATTGATAATTCATCGTGTCCAGGGGACAAATGGAAAGACTGAATGCCAGCATTGGAGTTGTTATTCTCAGTAGATAGCTACTGTTTCCAGACCAGCCAGTAGATATTCTCATTGTTGCTCTGGCCCTGTGAAGATTAGTTATATTTACATTGACAGTGTTGGCTAGCAAGCATATCTGTGCTATTATCAGCTATGGAGAAAAATGATGCTAACATTAGCCAGAGAGCTTATGATATCTCAGCATGACAGTTCAGTCTTGACCCTGTAAACAGGTTTCACAGGTAGAGACTAGCTGTGAACACAGTGGAGCATTTAGCAGCTAAACAGACAGATGTTTCCTTCAGTACCAAGTGGAGAGCAAACACAGAGCTAAAAGAGAAAAGACAAGAAACACTGCACTTAGAAACATTAATGAATACTAATGTTCCTCTGTGTCTGCTGGGTGTAGGCTATCAATAGGTGATCCCTCGCTAACAAGTTAGCATTATCAGCTAACATGATAATATGTCAATGTTATGTTTATACAGCTACCCTCAAGTGGCAGGGAAAAATGTCAGTTATGGCTGCTTCAAGGTGTTGAATGGTTTGTAGTTAACTTGAAGAGTCTGGTTTCAGCCCTGTAAGGTAGCTACATTGAAAGGTGGCTCCCGCTGATTTACCAGATTCTGTTTCGGTCTTAAGTTGGGTTGTATCTGTTGGCGTAGAGCACTCCAGAGGAGTAGTTCAACTACATTTACTCATGTAATGAATTTTTAAAAAACTTAGGTATTTGTACTTTACAGAGTATTTCATTTTATGCTAATTTATACTTCTACTCCACTAAGTTTATGCTACTTAAGTAAAGGATCTGGGGTTGGTTGCAGAAAACATTTATATTTCCTACTTAAGTAAGACATTTAGGGTTGAAATTCTCCTTAGTTAAGGGAATTACTTAAGGGTGTTTCACAGAATCCCTCAAAAGGTTTCCTTAGTTAAGGAAAATTTGATGGCATTTGCAGCAGTGAAAGATTTTACAGCTTCCATGGAGACTGTTGATTTGCTGCCATTAGCTTGTGATATCTGTTATCACTTCTGGAAAGTCAGTAACATTAAAGAATCTGCTATCATCCCCCTGTTGTTTTGATGGTAACCTTGCGATGGTGTTCATCAGAGTGTTTTAACTTAGTGAATGATGGGAGGCCAACTGATCTGTGGACATGAAATACCTCAACTATAGCTGACTGGAAATATCATGTGACATAAACCGTAGCTCATTAAGATGCTGAAATTAGATGGTCAGACAAATCATAGACTGACTGCCAGTCAAATCTATAATGTAAAATCAATTCCTAATTTTTGAGGGTGTCGTAGCACACTCTTCTTGAATGTGTTAATTTTTTTCATTTATCACTATACACTCAGCCGTGTTGTAGTTCAGATAGAGCTAGAGGTACCTTTAGATTTTTGGCTAGACCACAACAGCGGGGCCAGCCCTGTAACTCAAATGTCGCTGAATGACTGACTGAGTGAAGATATTTCTACCACTGGTCAACGGAGTGCCGAGCAGCAGTCTAACGAGCCGCTCTGGTTTTCCGGCAGCTTGGACTGCAGGGAAGAAGAGCAGCACTTCCAATACACTGAGCCTTGCCTCCATTACAGCAAATAAAATACTTTCATTACATGTATCATTATTTCTAAAGGAGGCAGTGGAATAACTTATCAAAGGAGGCTGTGCTCTGTGTGAGAGACTCAATAAGAAAGATAGTCTGTCTTGAGGCTGATGGTTCACCTGGTGGCTTATTTAGTCCTTGCCTGGGTTTGAGTCCGGCCTGTGGCCCTTTGCTGCGTGTCAGTCCTCTCTACCTCTCTCTCTCTCTCTCTCTCTTTCTCTCTCTGTCTCACTATGACTGAAATAAAGGCAAAAACCTGACTAACTAACCAAGAAAGATATGGTTTCTCTTCTAAGTTTCTGAGTGATAATTTCACAAAAAATACAGATGAAAAAATTTGTTTGATTAACAGATCCAAGCTTGCAATGACTGAAATGTTTTACCTGCTCAAAACATGTGGGTAAAACAACAGGGATCTAGGAACTGCATCATAAAATTATGCTTTAAAACTGGATAAAGTAAGTTTGGTCATGTTTCTTTACTTTGGTCACTAAGGTCTTTTGTGCAACAGTTTAACTAATTTAAGGTGATCCTTAAGTATGAGACTATAATAAGGAGAAACCCTTCAGTATGTAAGTGAACATTCAACTGTATTTATCTTAAGCTAACCTTAACTCAGACTTTGGGGAAACTCTTAACTCAAGGTTTTTTGTGCGTCTGGCCCCTTCAACCAAAGGGCTTCTTCAACCAAAACATACTGCATCTTGTTCTCTCTATGTTCCCTCTGTACTGGTATGATGTTGTGCTCTGTGCATTTGGTTTCTTGCCACTGAGCTGTGATGTAAGTGGTGGTTAGACGTAAAAATAAGCTATTGGTATGTGTGAGTGTGTTTCCTGTACACTGTGGTCAGGTGCGTAGAAACAGAAGCTTACCATCCTCTTCCTGTTCAGTAGAGTACCTGATGTGTGGCTTGATATTGTTGACATGTTAAGAAAAGAGAATGTTCAAATTTGAGACCAAAGACCATCCTCGAACAGAGACAGAGGCAGAGGCGTTACCATCTGCCCCAACACATGAAAGATAAATATCAACATTATGTTTGATATTCAGTGGTGAAAATTTCTTACACATTTGTGGTTAATCAAATAATATAGTTTTAAAAGATGTAGAGCAGATCTGGGGCTTTGGAGGCCCATGTGGGTTTGGGGCCCCTGGGCGGTGCCCACTTTGCCCAGTAATTCGGTCTTGTCTAGGCCCTATTTTTGTTCCAGCACACTGAAGTTATTTACTCATCTGCATCAGTTTGGTATCTTGGTGATTCACCTTGCACCCCAGTGGGAGGAGGGGTGCAGCAGAGGACATGACAAAACAAATGCTGACTTGGTTCCTGCTCAGAGCAGGTTAACTGCTCATCACACTTTTGTTCCAAAATATTTTGGTCACACCCATGTAAAACCTCACTAAAACCACACTATTATTTCTGATTGTAGCATTAATGCTAGCCTGATAAAACAAAGTGAGTGAATCTTATCAGCTCTCTAATGCACGTTAGTATCAGCACATTGCAAAATAACCACAGAAACCTCTGTATGTTTGTGCCCATCAAACTTGTTATTTAAATGAATTGTTCCACAGTTTCTCCTGCAGTTCAACAGGTCTGATGAGGGCTGATATGTTGAAAACAGTTCAGCCACCAGCCAACCTCTGAGTCAAATAGTCTCCTGTCTCAGATAGGGTTACCACCCGTTCCATATAATATGGGATTGTCCCATATTTCAAAATAAAATACTGCTCATTTATAAACTATGTCCTTTAAGTGCCGTGAATAATGTAACGTAAAGTAAAACCAAATCAGTTATAGTCTACAATTGAAGTGGAGAAGTTTATGAATGAGCAGTAGACTGGTGAGCTCTGTGTGCTGTGAGAAAATACACCCACGGTTACCTTCTACAGGTAAAGACAGAATATGACACTCTGATAGCTCACCTGGTGGAGCGGCTACCATATCGGCTTAGTCCTAACCGCAGTTCAAGTCTGACCTGTGACCCTTTGCTGCATCTTGTCCCCTCTCTCACTGTCGCATCAGAATAAAGGAAATAAATGCCTGTTGTTAAATTAATTGTATATTATTAATTTTGCTTATAAGCTTATAAGCACATTAAAGAGTTTGTATATGCAGTTTGAATTCTCAAAGAATCTTTTCATCACTGGTGGTGGGGGGTTGGTGCCTAGTTTCTAGCCAGATTCTGACCCTGAAGACCTTTAACATTCCTCTATCTATGTGTTGCTCTTGAGAACATGGACAAACAACATGTGCTGCCACTTGATTTGAAAGACCTCTTGGAAGTTCTAAGTATTTAGCTACCTAGTTTGCTTTTTTCATCGTAAGTAGATTTGAATGTATTGGTTATATCTCGTGGACATCATACTGATTTTGTCTTTCATGTATTTGTTTCTTCTACATTTTCCCTCCCTTCTTCCTTCTCCTCCTGTGCTGTTGTTTAGTGTTTGTTTATGAGTGTCTCCTCCCACCCACCATCCTCTTATTCCCCATGGCATGTTAATCAGGTATTTTTGGTGTGTGTGTGTGTGTGTGTGTGTGTGTGTGTGCGCGCGTGTGTGTGTGTTCTGGGCCAGGTTGACTTACAGACGGCCTCTGTAATAGCAGGTGTTGCCACAACGAAGTGGAACAGCTTGCCTTCCCTTACACAACTTTAGCTTTGCCCTCTGGAGGCCAACATTAAGACAGCAGCCGCACACACACACACACACACACACACACACACACACACACACACACACACACACGCACACACGCAAACACAAAACACACACATACACACGCACGCACGCACACACACACATATACGCACGTAAACACGCATGCACACACCACAGTCCACACACATGGTATCACATATACACATAAAGACATAAAGACTTATCCCACTGTCACATTGTCTCTTCTTCTTTTCTCTTTTTGTTTTGTCTTTTATTCTCCTTGTTTTATCTCTTTACTTTCTCTCTATACTTCTTATCATCTGATCTTTATTTCTCTTCTGTCATTATTGCATCTTACAGACAAATTTCAATGTTACATGTAGGTTGCATTAGTGGTCTTCTATTCCACTTTTTTTGTTACTATACTATGTTATCCTATACCATACTATACCATACCATACTATACTATACCATACTATACTATACTATACTATACTATACTATACTATACTATACTATACTATACTATACTATACTATACAATACTATACTATACCATACTATACCATACCATACTATACTATACCATACTATACTATACTATACTATACTATACTATACTATACAATACTATACCATACCATACTATACCATACCATACCATACCATACTATACCATACCATACTATACTATACCATACCATACCATACTATACCATACTATACTATACTATACTATACCATACCATACCATACCATATCATACTATACTATACCATACTATACTATACTATACTATACTATACTATACTATACTATACAATACTATACTATACCATACTATACCATACCATACTATACTATACCATACTATACTATACTATACTATACTACACTATACTATACTATACTATACAATACTATACCATACCATACTATACCATACCATACCATACCATACTATACTATACTATACTATACCATACCATACCATACTATACCATACTATACTATACTATACTATACCATACCATACCATACCATATCATACCATACTATACTATACTATACTATACCATACTATACCATACCATACCATACCATACTATACTATTATATACTATACTATTCTATACTATACCATACCATACCATACCATACCATGCCATGCCATGCCATGCCATGCCATACCAGACTATACTTAACTATACCAAACCATACTATACTATACCATACTATACCATACCATACTACAATACACTATAATATACCATACTATACTATACCAAACCATACCATACTATACTATACTATACCATACCATACCATACTATACCATACCATACTATACTATACTATACCATACCATACCATACCATACCATACCATACTATACTATACCATACTATACCATACCATACCATACCATACCATACTATACTATACTATACTATACTATTCTATACTATACCATACCATACCATACCATGCCATGCCATGCCATGCCATGCCATACCAGACTATACTTAACTATACCAAACCATACTATACTATACCATACTATACCATACCATACTACAATACACTATAATATACCATACTATACTATACCAAACCATACCATACTATACTATACTATACTATACCATACCATACCATAATATACTATACTATACCATACTATACTATACCATACTATACTATACCAAACCATACCATACTATACCATACTATACTATACCAACCATAGCAGACAATGAGATACAATACGATACAATACTACACTATACCATACTATACTATACCAACCATAGCAGACAATGAGATACAATACGATACAATACTACACTATACCATACTATACTATACTATACTATTACTATTATTTATTTGGATAATGCAAGATTTCAAGCTCTGATATTATGTCATGTGTCCAAATCCACCTTGTGAGAGTATGTATACATTTTGTTACAAATATGCTCGTGTTTAACCCTAAAATAAAAAAATATGCACCTGTTTAACTCTGGTGAATGTAAAAGAGAATTACTGTAAACCTTTTAAAACAAGCTGAAAATGTTTCTGAAACTATCTGCAGTTAATTGTAAGTGCCAAGCACACTGTGCGGTGGACTGAAATTTGCATTACATATATTCACAATTTATAGTTATAGTTATAGTTATATTGTTGATGGTTTTATATGTATATTTAATTGTATTATATATTTCTATATTTCAATGATTTTAGTCTTTATTTATTTTAATATATGGATTGCTGCTAAACCTAATTTTGTTGTGTATTTTAATGCATGACAAATGAAGAATCTATCTATCTATTTGTCCGTCCGTCCGTCCATCTGTCTGTCTGTCTTTCAACTGTAGGAAGTCATTGGACATCTTCAAGGCAGAATGTAACAGATGATGACACATTGTATCAGGCTTTATTGGAACATACAGTTGTGCATCGTCTGCATAGCAAGAGAGGTCAATGTTATGTTTAAGCATGAGGAGGGGGCAGCAGAGAGACCTGTGAGACAGTATGAGATGAACCAGTCCAGAGCTGCATCACTGATCCCCACCAAGTTTTCAGGCAGCTGAAAAAGGCTGAGCTGAGGTCAAGGGGGATTAACATGGAGCACAGTCTGCATCAGTGGAAAGTAACAGGTCAGTGGTGACCTTGACCAGAGCAATCTCTGTCCAGAGAGAGACATGCAATTTTTCTAAAATTTGATTATTCATAAAAGAAAATTCTGTTCATTGATGGTAAAACAGAGAAGTTTTCTTTTAGGGGTGCCAAACAGTGGTATATCTAAAATTGGAGGGAAAAATGCCAGTAGGCAGAGACAATAGTTACCAATGAACTATTAACCAACTGTCTGAAACAGATTTTTGAAAACCCAGTGGAAATGTTGCCTGAGGAGCAGGTGGATGATTTTGAAAGTATAACACAGATTAGAGATTTCACTACAGTGAGTTAGAGCTGAAGATGGGCATATGACTTGGACACATATATATGCATATTATCATGTTAATTAGTCTATATTTACACCTTACACACATATAAGCAGCTGACATTTCATAATTAATTCTTGTTTGATAAAACAGAAAAACCTCTCTATTGCATAAGTACAGTATATACATATATATATAAATATATATATATATCATTGTAAGGTTTACTTACTAAGTTACTAAATATACATACAGTGTTTATACAGCTACGTATTTGTATATTTATGTTTACACAATTATTATTTACATATTTACACATTTAATATTTACATTTGCATCTTTGAACACAGTTACAGTAACCTCCTGGATCCATCTCTCTAGTTTTCCTCTTATTTACCTTAGTCCTTCTAGCCTCTGATTGGTTAGTTTAGCAACATGTGCCTTTTAAACAGGAAGTGTTGTTGTGAAGTGGACAAAGTGAGGAGAGACGTAAACTGCTGCTTGAAAAGTGAATCCGTCTCCATCCAGCTGATTCTTTTATCAGGAGTGATCCAGACCAGCACATATCAAACCCTTACGTTACATTATGTATCTGAGTGCTTGTTCTGCATTAGTTAAGTAGTCAATGTTTTCTTCTGGCATCAAAGTGTCTCTCTGGTTTCTTTTGAGCCTCTTGACATCAGCTCAGTCTGTAATTATCTTTGTTTTTGGGACAATCCCTCTGGCAGATCACTGTTGTAAAGTATGTATTATATGTCTCATTGGAGCAGTGCTTTGGCTCGGTCTGGCCCGGTAGTGCAGGTTGTACTGGTATTATATCCACACAACCAAACAGACATGGCTGTTACTACAGTATGTGGTCACAGAGGCACTTCACATTAAACTGATGTGAAATATTTTGCAGTTTAACAGCACCTATAGCCACATAGCTAACAGGATAAATAAGATTTTCCTCTTAAATGCCACAAATTACACCTGATTGTTGTGATTACGGGGTATTTTATGTTGTTTTGAAAAGCATAAAACATTTTGGCAATTACCGTTCATCCTCCATATAAATATTACATTAAAAATATTATATTTATATATAAATATTCAACACAAAATAATCACATTTGTGTTTGAGTCCCACCTCCCCATCACCTCCTCTCTTTCTCTTTGACACACAGTCACACAGCCACACACACACACACACACACACGGAAACGCCCTTCCTCTTGTATGGTAAACTTCAGCAGTCTTGTTTTACAGGAAGTGGAAACAGAAAGCAGCAGAGAGGATGACTGACTTCTCTGTGTTTAATAAAAACAAATCTCTAATTCTGTATAAGCTATACAAATATCTTTATATCTATATCTTTATTTACTTCATTTTCTTCTTTTTCCTCATTTGAAATACTGCTCACTCTGTCTCTTCCAAAACTAACTAAATATGAAGTGTGGTGAAAAACAACAGGGTCACAATCAACTGGTGTAAAATCATCAACATTCAGATTCAGAATTATATCTATTGTGGGTCAAACCTGAGAGTTATACTGATCTCTTTAACACACACACACACACACACACACACACACACACATGCCTGTGCTCACACACAGCATTCCCTATGTGTTACACACACCAATTAAAAATTCTTGTCAGAAGCTCTCAATTGACTCTCGTGCCATTTTCTCCAGTGAAGTGGAATTTCCTCCGCAGAGATAAAGTTGTGGCCATTCTAAGAATCAATAATCCGTTTATAAATATGTTATTAATAAAGGAGTTAAGCCGCATATATATTTCATGGCAGAGGAAGGGAGCGTCTCCCTCAGGCCGCGGGGCTTTACTCCGTATCATTCATTTATAATTAATCTGCACCACTTGGGACTTGGTGAATTAGGAATCCCGCAACAGACAAGAGCTTGTTCTGTTCCCATTCTGTAGCAGCTCGCGAACTTGGGAGGTCCTTCTCACCACTGCTATTAAAGAAGGAGAAGAAGAAACAGAAGAAGAAGAAAGAAAGAGCAGAGGAGGAGGGACAAGGAACTGCAGCACATGTAGTAGGAAATACTGAATATACTGGACCAGGAGGCAACGTCTGCTATATATCTGCTTATACACTTTTTATTTTTCACTAATAATAATATTAATAATGATAATAATAATTCTCGCTGCTAAAGCTTCAGATCTTTTGCACCGTACCCTCCTCTGTTCTTCTATTTATTCACCACAGCCTTAATTCCTCATCATTTTATTGATTAATATTAGTGTTCTATTTATGTATGGTGTTACAGTGCTAGCTCTATTGGTCATGCTTCAGTGTAAGGGCCCACAGTGTATATGACATCACTGTGTGAATCAATCAATCAATCAATCAACCAATTATAATACTTTATTGATCCCCAGTAGGTTACATTACATTGCTCCCTCAAGAATGGAAATATAACAGCAAAGAATAGAGAATAAGAAAATAAGATTTTAAAGATAAAGATAAAATATAACATAAAATATAAAAATATGTCCTTAATACTATATTTAATACTATGATATATGACAACTATACTATGCTAAACTATACATGTAGTAGTTTTATTGAATTGTGAAAAAGCCCAGTTGTGAGCCTTTTACATTTCAAGCTAGAATAAAATAAAATTGACTAGCAATCATCTTTGCCTCCATATCTATCATATTTAATGCAAAAAGACTTTTTATCTATTTGAAATTATGTTGGTTTTCCAATTCTAATTTATAATTGAAATTTAAAATTGAAAATGTCCCATCATATTTAAATTATCTAAGTATCAATATGATGAATAATGTAACTCATAAACTTAATATACTGACAAAAGAAGCACTAATAATAAAACAGATCCTGAGATCAGGCCAGAATATTGCATCATTTCTAGTTTAATACTGTCATTATTGTTATTTGATTAAAATAATTTATTTTTCTTTTTTTCATTCTGTTATTACATTATACTCGTTACACTTGTAGCTGCAGAAGGAATACAGGCAGTACTAGTGTTGTCTGTTTCAGTTGCTGAGGATTTGAACTTTTATTGTGAAATATATCAAACAACATGTAAATCAGAAAAAAGAAAAAATCATTTATTTCACAAATCAGAATAAAATACAAGTAAAAAAAAATAAAGGAATTAAAGGAAAAACAAACAAACAAACAGAAAAACAAACAAACAAACAAACAAACAAAAGAAGCTGTGGAATACTGACTATAAAGAAAACAACATGGAAAGGAGTGTGATCACTTTGCCTCCACCTCATCCGTTCATTTATATGAAGTCTTTTTCTGTCATACAGAAAAGACTTGGTTCCTCACATTCTCCAACAATATAAAGTTCTGAACTGAATTCAAGCTGTGAAGCAGCACAAGCGTGAATGTTCATCTGTTCCCTCATCTTTTAAACCCCAACTGAATAACCTCCTGGTGGTCCAGCAGAAACAGTCTGAAACTTTACCCTAAATTCAGGTGATATGGCGTTTAGATGACATGGCATGTTCCTCAGAGGGGTAACACACACACAAACACACACACAAACACACACACACACACACACACACACACACACACACACACACAGACTGGGTCCAGCCTTCCATTGTGCCTGGTTAATCAGGGGTGGACTGACTTTGCCGTCACTTTCCACCAAAAACAAAAGACTTGCTGCGGATGTGAGGGAGCTGTATCAGTGCGGCATCTCCCCAGCAGCACCAGGGCAGCCAGGCAGGCGGGAAGAAAGGCCCGATCGCTGCTGGATGGCTACAGACGAGGAGAAAGACATTGCTGACAAACGCATTAATTACTTTATCAACTTCATTTCCCAATTAACCTTACATGCCACCTTCCAGGTAAGCCAGCCAGGGGAGGATGAGCGTTGCAGGGCTCTGGCGCAGGCTACTCCTCATCAACTGGAGAAAAAAAAAAAAACTGAGTCAGAGAAAAGATGAGGGGAGGAAAGATGAAGAATCCTGGATACAATAGTTTCCTCTGCTCTTTAAAAAAGCGAAAGAAAGACAAAAATGACCAGATAACATTGTCATTAGCAAGTTTCCACCAATCCCAGTTGTGATTACCAAACAAAATTCCAGTTTAACCACTACACCGTCTGATTTGTATTGTCACTCACTCATTCTTATTATCAGTGTGTCAGCTGTTCGACCACACTCTTTTCTTTGTCTCTCCACCTGTTAGCTTGACCAGCGCCACGCTGTTTCATCTCAGGTCAAAAAAGAGACAAAGAGTAAAAAAACAAGAGAAAATGCAATTAAGAAAAGTGTGATTAGAGCATCAGTGGGTGACCCAGAAAAATTAGTGGGATTTTATCATTAGTCCACATTAAGAAAAGGGAACTCGGGCTATTCATTTCACTCTGCTACGAAACAGATGCTAATATAACTTTTTGTCCCTTAGCCTTTTAACATTATAAGTATTAAGGACGATGTCAGGACAAAAGTATTCAAGATGAAAGGTGACAGTCATTTTTATGAGAAACAACTCATAATATGTCCTAGGAAATAGTCAAAAATGTACCTGAAAAAAAAAAGAAAACTGTAGCGTCAGTGTCTGTTGAATAAGTAAATGTAAATGTATTAAGGTTGTATTATTTTGAAATAGATGTAAAAATGTTACCAAAAAAACTGCTTTTACAAGAAAAAGGTTAATATTTTCAAAATAAATCTACAGTATTTCCAAAATAAAGTTTTTAGAATGTTGTTATTATACGTTAAAATGACATCTTAATATTAATAATTAAATCAATTCTACTATTTCTGATCTAAAGTCACAATATCTAAAACTTAAAGTAAAGAATTGTGAAAAAAATCCTGAGAGTAGGGAAAAACAAGTGTAAAATATCAAGAATAAATTTAGTGGAATATTGAAAGAATGAAGTCACATGATTTAGAGAATAAAGTAAAAAGCACAATCAGAATATTTCAAGAATATTGAAAATTTAGAATAAAAATCATTATATGTTTAAGATAAAGTAAAAACAATTATAAGACAGGAATGATAACAGTAACTGAGTCAAAATGTATGATTTTTTTTTTTTCAGAAGTATTTAGATTATATTCCCAAACACAGTGCTGTACAAATACATGTTTGAACTGAGGGTAATCAGCTGATAGCTGCAGAGACTGTCTTTGCAGCACGACACATTTACACAATCATGTTCTGTCTTCAGCTGAGACAGCAGACAGCAGAGCGTGCTGTAATTTTCCATCATAGCCGTGTGGAAGTAAAACAGCCACAATTACAGATTAGCATGAAGACAAGAGAGTGAGACTCAGAGAGTGAAACGAGAGCAGACTTCTGATCCGTTCAGACCTTCACGGGTCCACGTTCAGCGGAGCCTCATTTGGAGCTCTGGTCCACTGCACTGTGTGTGTTTTTCTTTTGCATTAGAGCGTCTGCCGGGATGGCTGTGGAAGCAGAAGATGAAAGGTTAACACAAGCATATGGATCTACTATTAAAGCCCTCCAAACAAACACACATGCATCTGCACGTGCACATGCATCCCCTCATTAAAACTTTGAAATCTGGGAGGGAAGTGTTAATCAGATGTTTAATTACCATCCCCCCAACACTCTGAATTTATTGAAGTAGTTGAGTGTTTGGAAGGGGGGGGGGGCGCAAATACAAAGCAGCTGTGGCTTGGGCTGGAGCTGGTACTGGGACTATATCTGATGATGGGATGGATTTAAACTGAGGTTACACTTTATAGTGAGATAGAAAGTTGTGGCTGGGACTGGGATTTAGACTGGCACTGGTATTAGAGCGAAATATAGGACATATATGTGAAGAGGGACTGAAGTAAGACTAGGACCTGGATTCAGCCTAATGACATGGCAAGGGCTGGCACTAAATCTGGGACTGGGACAAAAACTGAGAATTTGGGGCTGGGGTCTGGTACTTGAAGACCCTGTGACTGAGGTTGGGATTGGGCCTGGCACTGTACCTGATACATGGATTATGACAGAGTGCACTGGGTCTGGGACTGGGACTAGGTTCAGAGATAAAACTGGAGAAAAGAGGCAGGATCAGGATTGGTTGAAAAACTTAATCTGTAGCTACAGACTGGGATTGGATGAGAGCAGGGAAACGGAGGGAGGTGGGAGGGGGTTGGAGACTGGAGGAGAGAGACAACATCAATTTAGCCTCTGATAAACACTCAGAAATAAAACATTCACTTGAACAGATGCACACACTAATGCATAATACATGATGTAGCAGGCATCACAGCTCAGTGTCATTTCATTTAGGCAGATGATGTAACAGGTAGAGAAAAACATACCCAGTTTGTTCTACTATTGACCTAAACAGTTAAATCTGGATTAAAATCATGCTGTAAATTAACTAACACCACATCATAATGCACTGTAAGATGATGTCACGTAAATATTTCAAATAGCAAGCAGGATAATCACGGCCATTTTCTGGGTCACGGAAACTTTATTTTCCCCTTATGTGTTTTATTTGAAGTGTTGATCCATAATAATAAAAAAAAAGATAAATATATATATATATATATATATATATATATATACATGTATATTTTACTATGTTGCCGTTGCTATGTTGCCGTTGTTGTTATGTTGCTAATAAATAAAATATCAACAACAAAAAAAAGGCTAGATGGTGGGTCCAGGTGGGCGGGGCTTGGGGCATGGCTGAGGGCGGTGCCTACTTTGTTGTGACATCACAAAGTTCCAGAAGTCCTGACAGCTGGTTTTAAGGCTCAGTTTCTGGCTTTGATACTTTCACAGTATTAATATAGAACCTAGATCTGCTTTATAATCAAACAACACGTGGACAGAGACCTTTATACTATATGGACTTTTAAGTATTTGATCACATGAGGTATGGGATGCAAAGGCATTTGGTTTTTGTAATTTTACCAAGAACTGAAATCAAGTTTGTTCATTTCTGTAATATTCTCATAACATTACATCACTTACTTTCCGTCATGCAGTATTTTTCCAAAAAGAGGTGTTGCATGTGACTATAACCAGATTACTGTAATCCAGTAAGGCTGCCTTTAGAACCCTTTTACACCAAAATTAATTGGTATAAATAGGTTTTTTAAATACGGGTAATCTCGCTAAAAAAGGCAATCGACTGCTTTTACACTACCAGACGAGTTTGCCGGAGAGAACACACACATCCGCAGGGAGCAATGTCACCACATGCACTTCCAGAGCACACACACACACACACACACACACAGACGCAGACACAGAGGAGAAACAGTGAGTTGGTGGCTGCCATGCAGACTGGTAACATGGATCCCCAAGTTGTCGCTCCTGTCAGAGCCTCTGTGTGAGCAGCTTCTGTCAGTGATAGAGTGTTTTTAAAAGTTCTTTCAGGGCTGCAGCTCACTCTTTCTTTCATCCTTGAGCGCAGTGTAGCCGTGGTGTCTCTGGTTTAACAGCACCGTGCTGGACAGGTGACAGGGCGAAAATGTACAAGTTCACCCTGGTGTTGTGTTTACATCACTGCCGACTGGCGCTGGAGCCAGTAAATACCCGTGTCTACTGCAAAGTCATGTGACCTGGGTGTGAATGCTGATTGAACCCTCCTCCATTGCTGACAAAAGCCCCGTGTTATTGGGTCTTAGTGGGTTTTTTGACCAGGGGAATATGGGCTTAACAGGTCATTTCCAGGCCTGGGAGATCTGAATCACCACCTGACAGTTCATGGTCTCACTTAAGTCTCAAATTTTGTTCACCTGTTCCACAGTATTTAATCAATCATTTACGCAACAAAACATGACAGTGGATTTATCCTGAATATGTTGTTATGTCATACTGTATGGAGTCTGTGTGACTGTTGAGCTGCACTTACATCAAATATTTAACATTAGTATTGAAATCTTTATGTGGAAAAGTTTCTCTTAAAGCTCCAGATTTAATGAGGACAGAGTGAGATGTTTTGTTCCTATCTAGCCCCCACCCCCCACCCCACCATTACTGGGACTTGGGAGTATTACTGGGACTCACTAATTCACCAAAACAATACGTAGTCTAATTACCACTGTATTATTAGACATGGATGTCAAACTCAACGGGGAGGGAAAGGAAGTTGGTCCTGGGCCAAGCGAATATTGAGCACCTTATTTGTTACACAAAACAACCCCCCCTCCACCCTCCCCCATTCCCCAGCCCCCCATCCCATATTGGATGACATATGAGCTCATTTCCTGTCCATGCTTCCCCTCAGATGTTTCTTTAACAGTAATTTTAAGAAAAAGAACAAACCTCCTCACAGTTTGTTGTGTGGATCGTCGGTCGAGTCATCGCGAGGACGGCAGGTGGAGAACAGTGACGGCAATTTGTCCTTTTCTGTATTCAAGAATCCAACTTTCCTCTTTGTGCGTGTTTCTTTCTGCTTGTTTTTTTCTCCTCCTCCTCCTCCTTTTCTTATTTCTCCTCTTCCCTGCCCACCGTGCCACCCTCCCCCTCTCTTGCCCTCCCCCCCCCCTTCTCTTTTTTGATGTGTTTGCCTTCACGGCTTCTGAGTGCTCTCTAATTCCATCTGGCCACAACAGAGAAGGCGGCGCTGTGAGAAAAAGCATTTCCATATGTGCAAATTAGCCCCCACCTCCATACACACAGTCACATACACACACACATGCACAAACAGAAACAAGCTGTACCTACCCCCCTATATATTGACTGCCAAGGCTGCTAATGGTGATCAAGGGGAGGTTTTTGTTGGCCCTTAGTCCGAGTCTGTAAGTTGTCAGGACTGTTAAATCTACATCAACAACTATGACCTGGGGAATTAATAATATAATGACAACCAGACTACATGTTAATATTATCATTATTATTATTATTATTATTATTAGCTTCCAAATTGCATGTACTGATTATGACAATTATCTGAGAGTGAGAGAACTCCACCTGCAGCTTTATTACCTGTGCTCCGGTTCCATCTGTAATTTCTTTGGTGAATTATAGCTTCCCCACTCACAGCATGTCTCCAAAAAAACAAATGTTAGCAGTTCATTTGGTCTGAAGGAAAAGGAAGACTGAGCAGAGAGACACACAGTGACAATTAAAGCCATCCATCCTGGCCTCGGGGTTGATGAAGCCCTCCTCCTCCTCCTCCTCCTCCTCCTCCTCTCTTACATTTCCCCATTGGACATTTTGGTAGAAAAGAAATACGTAATCTGGTTTTCCTTCAGGGTTATCGTTTGCTTGTTTTCTCATTTTTGGGCACATAGACATTACGTCCACTGTGTGTCTGTCCACTTCAGGTATGTCTCACACCCTCCGCTCTCAGTGCACTCAAAGAATGCAGCATGCTTAATAAAGATGCATGTACAGCTTTCAGTACAGGCAGTCTTTTCTTCTGCCTGTACGTCGGTGTCATTCGTGACACAAACAACTCCATTTTGTCTTGGTGAACTGGGATCATTCAATCAATGCCTGTTTGTAAGCAAGTCTCAGACAGCTAACTGGATTGTGATATATTGAGAGATTCCACCTTGTGTGTGTGAGCAGTCGATACCGAGCCGTTCCTGAGTGGCCGCGCCATTAAAGCTGAGCCTAATAGCGCAAGGTGACATTGGAATGTCATATTTGCGTGTGTGTGCGTGTCTGTGTGTGAAGATTTTGCCTGTATAAGTTCTGTGATTGAAGCCAAATGGATGTAAATTTCTCTGTCTCTGCTTGTCCTTTAAACGCACACACACACACACACACACACACACACACACACACACACACACACACAGTTGTGATAGAAGTGAGGCAGGTGAACATCCTGCACCTCATCTCCTGTATGTGCCACATTATTGTGGAATATGGCAGTTTTCATGACCAAAATAAAAAATGCTGCTGGTTCTTCAGAAACAGCAAACAACTATTTCCAGCAGCCGTTTAAATCTACAGGGTACGACAGTCTGATGCTCACAAACTATTGGTTCACTTTACTTGTAATTGTATATCACAGTAGAACCATGTCTTCTTACACTTGGGGTCAGGTCTCTATGTCTCTATCTAGGTTTTAGTAAATAAGGGAAATATCAATTTCATTCCAATTTAATTCTTATTTTTTAAATTTACATATACTTGGATTATACCTCATGCCCCTTCATGAACTTTAAAAGTCCATAAAGTATAAGGAAGATGTCCATATGTTATTTGATTATAAAGCAGGTTTAGGTTCTATATTAATACTGTGTTGGTATAAAAATTCATGCACATTCTCGTGGCATACGTGGAGATGCACAAAAATGAATTACGGTGACAGTGGCTCTAGTTAGTTGTGTCTGTTTTGACACAGTGCATATGAAGAAAAATGCTTTGGTGCTGTTGCTGCTTCTCCCTCCATAGAAGAGTTACACAACAGTAGATTGGTGTGACGCAACTTACCTGACGGTGTCTTCCAGTTCTGACTCACCTGTTCTGTTTGGGTGTTAGTTCACTGAAGCTGACAACAGCCATGCTTATGTGCTTGGCATCACAGATGATGTCAGTGTGAATGAATGAAACAAAATTCAGTCTCATTAACAAGCAGAACAAACTGCTGTCACCTGGCTACCTAGTGATTGTTATATTTCATTTGTGGGCCACCTGTGTAGCAGTTCATCCCTGATCACCAGTACAGGGACATAAAGCGCCTTTCAACACCGTTTTACAATACTTGCCACATTCACCCATTCACTCACACATACATACATCACATCCGTACACACATTCAGGGTTCAGTATCTCGCCTAAAGACACTTTGACACAAAGACCAGACACGCCAACCGGTGGACGACCTGTTGAGCCACTGCTGCTCAACTGTAAAAATCGTGATATGTGTGATATCATTTAATCAAAATAACATTTTATCATTTTATGTGTTAAGTCTTTTTAGGAGCATATATGCCATACTTCCATACACTTCATCCACTTCAGCCAGGATGAGGGTCCCAGGTTGATGGTTCTCAGCCTCAGTGTCAGGTCCCACCAAGAGATATGTGAGGATGTTTTTCTTCTTACTGGATTTACTTTCACCTCTTTGGCATCTCTTAAAATAATGAAACATGAAAAATCATGAGCATGTGAAGGCCGTAAATTGTGATGGAGGGGTCAAAGAGAGACTTTTTTTTAGGGAGCCACAAGCTAAAGAGGCGGGAAACCACTCATGGAGACAAATAAGGTTCAAACCCACGAAACTTTATTCTAAAGATCCATATAATATAAAGGTCTCTGTCCATGTGTAGTTTGATTATAAAGCAGGTCTAGCTTCTATATTAATACTGTGAAAGTATCAAAGCCTCAGTCAACAGAGAAATGCACACAGCCTGTATTCAGAAACTGAGCCTTAAAACCAGCCGTCAGGACTTCTGGAACTTTGTGATGTCACCACAAAGCAGTCATCACCTCAAGCCCCGCCCACGTGGACCCAACCTTCCACCCTTGGGTTGAATTGGGTTTTGCTGAGTGTTTACCGGAAATCTCTATATTCTTATTGGTTCACTAAGAAGACAATCACCCAATTGGAAGTGAGGCTGAGAGCCCCTCCCCCCCCC
>NW_019525240.1:548627-549049 GCF_002814215.2 Seriola lalandi dorsalis | reverse complement strand
ACACTTTACTGAGCTCTAAGTTCTTGTACTTGTTTGAACAAATAGAGGTTTGGATGTTGTGTGGATGTTTGTCAGTGTGTCGACCAGGACTGGATGTCTAAGGGGATTTGGACGAGTGAGGTAAGACCAGCTGGAAACCACTGATTTACAGGGTAGAGACAAACACAGTCTATTGTTGCAAAGATGTCTTTGGGTCACAGTTGTGTGTGTGTGTGTGTGTGCGTGTGTGTGTGTATGTTTGTGGCGTGCAGAGGTATGTGGCTGGCTGCTGGCTGAGGGTCGGTGGGTCTGCGACTTCACAGGGATTCCACTGAAAGGTTTTAATTAGCCGCTGACTCGGGTCTTGGCAGCGAGTGTGGAGATGCTTACTGTGGACCACAAATCTGCAGCGACGCGGACGGGGCCACACCCCGGGGCCCTGC
>NW_019525240.1:517879-548607 GCF_002814215.2 Seriola lalandi dorsalis | reverse complement strand
CCCTACACTCACCTGTTGTTACTACAGCTCCAGAGAGAAGCCTGAGAGAGGAGATGTAAAATTACATTGAGATGGTTTTTGGTTCTTAAAACCACAAATATATCTTCGTATGGATCAACAATTCAAATAAAACACAGGAGAAGAGGAAAAAAGTTTTAACTCTCACAACACTTCTCAATGACATGACCGCGCAAATAAGCCTTCTTTTGAAGACTGGTAAACTTGTAATACAGCCAAAGGTTTGACTGTGATTCCATTCACCTCGAAAGATGAGACCAAATGAGCCAAAAAAAAAAAAAAGAAAAATGCCTCCTGTGGACCTCAGCAGGAAAAACTCTTCTCTTCAGTCCTAGTTGCTACTAAAACATTCTAATATTAATGTCTAAGACATGAGTGGAATCAACTCAAATCGAGTTAGCCAACTGAGCAATAGGTACACATCTATAGATTTCACCAGCACAGGGCTGATAAAAACTAGCCACATACAGAACTTGATCTGGATACATCGTAATGATCGTCATGAGGGTAGAGCCAGAGAGAAACCTGTGTGGTCTTTATATTAAAAGGGTTTATGTTATAAGCAGCAACAATGGGATCAGTAAATCTCATCATAATCTACCTGTTAAAGTGTGTCCAACATGGAGAAAGCTATCCTCACTGAAATGCATTCTCTCATGTGTCTTCGTAAACTGTGACTTTGAATAGAAAAAGGTCACATGATCACCAACGGATGAATATCTTCATGTGGAAAACTTACAGATTTTAACTTTAACAAAACAGCCATCATCTCAAATGTTCTTCATCTCTTTCCTCCTTCCTCCCTCAGACTGAGACACTGCCCCCCCTCTGTGCAGGATAGAACCAACCTCCCCGGTTCTTTGGCCGGGCAGTGCCGGCACTGGGCTCAGGAAGCAGAGTTCAAACAGCTGGCTGAGATGTTTGCCTACCAGTGGCAACTTTCCACTTGACCTCTGCATGTTCAAGCAGAGAAGATCACAAGATGGAGGCAGTCATCAATTATAAGGCCATGAGGCAGCTGTCATGGGGGGGGGGAGAGGCAGCAGGAGACAGAGACACAAACACTGTATGAGAGCTGGCCTGAAGGAGCTTTATGTGAGCAAAATGTTTGTGTTCATCAATATGTGTGTGAGTGTTTATGAATGTGTGTCTGCGTGTGTGTGTGTGTGTGTGTAACAAGCAGCACTGCTGAAAGCGAGGAATAAAAAGGCCTCGAGGGGCCAGGGGGGAAAATCTTGGGCCCCCATGACCCCTCCTGTGGCTAGGGCCCAGCTGTGATGTACTGGGCATCTGCCAGCTAGAGGACAGATCTGTCCCCAGCCACACACACACACACAACACACACACACACACACACACAAATGAGGCTCATACAATGTTCAAAAGACACTCACATACAGACTAGCATGTGCGCCCATGTGTCTCTCACATACACACACACACACACACACATACACACACACAGATCATTTGCAGTGATCTATCTGTTTGTTTGTTTCGTGGGGGCATATCCTCTTTGAGCGTGATAGAGGGCAGTTGTGGTCTGAGGAAAATCCTCTCAGTGCATCTCTCTGAAGGAGAAAAATCAAATCAAATAAAATCCTTTGTTTCCCCCCAACAACAAACCCAGGAGCCATACTCAACAATCACTCACTCCAATGGCTCACACAATTGCCAAAGCGATAACATCCTGACAAAAAAAAGAGAGGGTGACTACATAAAATATTTCCCTATGATGTGAGACAACAGGACGGGAGCATTTCAGATGTAGGTATTTCAACAAATACAGTCTGTGGTACTGTTGTATGAACATTTAAACTTAACACTTGTCTTTTTTTGTCTTGTTCAAAAGACATTCATGAGTAAAATGAAACTGTAACAGTTGGGGTGTGTGTGTGTGTGTGTGGGGGGGGGGGTGTATGTGATTGTCAAGTTAAGGGGACATGACTTCACCATCCACAGTGGGAATTACACCCATGTATGTGGTTATGCGGTTGAGGTCAGGACTCTGTGCAGACCAAGCCTCAACCTCCGGCGCTGAGAACTGCAGCCAGACTGAAGAACCAAAACCTGCAGTTCCTCTAATGACCACTAGAGTCTGGCTCCACCAGTGAGTCAATTTCAATGTTTACATTTTATTAAGGCTTATGGTTCTGTAGAATTGAGGGCGTGGCCTCTCAGCTCCACACACGCCCCTCCTCTTTGCCCATTTTTGGATTAGCTGGGAGTTAGGGGCGGAGTCACACACTGCCAAGATGGTGACGGGGGCACAGCTCACTCTGAGCTTCAGAAGCCTGTGGGTGACGTCACAGAGGCTGCGTCCATCTTTATTTATAGAATGTGGTGCAGACCAGTCACGTTCTTCCACAGGAAACAGGTATTTCTTTAAGGAGCTGTCTTTGTGCATGGAAACAGGAAAGAGACAGACACAAACTTTTGACACAAACTTGGAAACACGCTGTTTACAATAATGTCATATGCTTTAGCATTACGATAAAACAGCCCCTGAACAAAAGCAATCAGATGTATCGACGTCCGTATACTTTTGGCCATTTAATGTAGCAGGTATGGGTTGTTGAGTGCTGTAGCTGCAGCTGGATGTCTGCTGTTTCATACTGGCATGTGTTAGCTGTAGTGGGACTGTAATCGTAATGCTGCCTCTCTGCTTCACGTCTGGAGACGGCCGTCTCCTATTGTCTTGTTCTGATTTACATGGAACCTTCACACACACACACACACACACACACACACACATGCATGCACATATATTACAGAGTCATACCATCCACAATATATTCTTATAATTTTTACGTCTCTATAACTGTTGTGGTTTTTGTGGTCATGTACATTATGTCCATTATGTCTTCTGTATCCTTCAGGTCACACCCATTTTTGTCATGGTACCAATACAGGAATCAAAGAAAAAAGAAAAAGAAAAACTACATCTGAAATCATCAGCTCCTCCAACCTTTCAACTCCGTTTGTCTAATTTATATTTCACATGTTTGATCAGGATTTCATGGTGAGAACCAGCTTGTCACTCCACCTTCCTTTTTCTGAAAGCACAATAACATTTTTTGTTTGAGTCACTTTCCACATTTTTTCATACAAAACCTCATAACACACACAAATACACTCATACAAAGCATGATATTTGCTCTTGACTCTCACTTTATTGGGGAGATTTGGGGGGAAACATATTCACCCTTATGAGTAAATGAAAGGAGGTTTGAGCCTGTTGGAGAATTAAAACATAAATCCGTGCATTCCTGAAGCTGTGAGTGATTTTTGTTGATATTGGTGGTTGTGAGGCTCATGATCACTGACAGAAGGTCATAGTTTAACTTCAACTTTATTTACCACTAGATGACTGGCAGAGCTCCATCCACACCAACAGTGGACACCATCCAAATGTGATAATGATGTTGCCAAGAGCCTCAAAGCCCAACAGGGAGGGAGAGAGAATTAGCGTCATCCCTCCGCTCTTGTTCTCTTTGTAAAGTGCCAGGTCTGTTTGCAGGGAAAATAGATGTTGCTCTGTGGATGTGTGTGTGTGTGTGTGTGTGTGTGTGTGTCTGTGAATGGAGCAATGAATTAGCACTCAGGTGCTTTTAGCTTCCGGCAGCCGGGCTGATTAGAAAAGAGAAGAATAGCAGAATGGCCTTCAGTGCCTTTCAGGGTGGATGGCTTGACCCCACCTCCCCCTTATGGCACCAACGCTGAAAGGGTACAATGACATGAAAACACAGAGAAAGAACTTGTTTGTGACTGTGTGTGTGTGTGTGTGCGCGCGTGCGTGCGTGTGTGTGTGTGTGTCTCCCTTTTAGAACATATCTCCCAGTTGTCGCACGAGACGAGCGTTCCCTGTCACCAAGGATGAAATATTTATAATGAGAGCGATGAGGGGAGGTCCTGAATTATTTAACATGAAGGGGGGGGGGCAAGATGGCACTAAACAATCTTCACAGTGTGGCATCGCTCTTCACACAAACACACATGCACACACACACACACACACGCACACACACACATACTTTTCTCATGTCCCCGGTCTAGAAAGTGGACAGTCCCCTCACCACCTCACCTCTTCAGGCAGCAGCAACAAAACCATATGTTTCAGTCAGAGTGTGTGTGTGTGTGTGTGTGTGTGTGTGTGTGTGTGTGTGAGACGGCCCTATCGTCAGCCTCCATATCCGATGAGACACCAGTGTATTTTACATATTCATACACCCCCCTTAGGTATTCAGGTGTCATCAATCCAAAGCACAATAGGAGCCGGATCAAGCAAACACTCAGGTCACACACTTTGAACGCAAGCTACTGCTATTATCAGGGCCGTGTTCGCCACAGTTAATACCGGCGTGGTTAGCGCCGGCCCGCAGTCTGATTTCCCCCGGGGGGTCTCCACACAGCTCCCACACTCAGGTGTTTATTTTGTCTTTAAAGCTGCACTGAACCACGTTTCCATGTTTAAATCCAAATGTCCCACCGTTGCTAACAGAGATGCCTACATTCACAAATTAAACTCTGTTATTGGGGAAAGGTGATGAACTGAAAAGTCGTCATTTACAAGTGAAATGGAAAAAGGGTTTTTTTTTCAGGTTAGCAAATTGCACACAGACCTATTGGTTTTTTGGTTTTTTTTTTTTTTGCTTATGATCCTTTAAATTAAGTCATGTTTGCTTCCAATCCCTTAACAACCATTATAACCTTATTAGTCAGTGTCAGCAGGTGAACTGAAGCGGGACGTTTGTCTTCTCACATTGTTCCATGTGGAGGATTTTTTAAAGGCCTGAAGAGTTTTCATTATGCATAAGGAAAAGAAAGAAAAATGCGAAACGTGTCCTTGCTTTAGTTAAGTTCAGTCAACCTATTTCCCAAACTATTTCCTTCCTTGAAAATTGCATATTTTTGGAGGTCACATAATTGCATAACAGCAAGTTGACTTAGAAATTATAACCTTTGATTTAATAATCCAAACAGTATTTAACAACTTTGAATAAAAGAGGAAATCGGTGTGTTACCTTGGTGAAAACTGTTTTCTTCTCCAAAACTCAATCAAAAAAAAATCAAAAAATTCATGAAAGGTCAACATTATTAGCAAATCTTTTTTTTTTTTTTACTTTTAGACTCTTGAAACAATTAGGCCTTGCATTATTTCCCATATTAACCTCCTGTTGTAGCTGCTAGTATCTCAAATTTCACCATTTTCTTGACTTTATAGCCGCTGAGTTCCTCAAATAGGAAGTGTGAAATGGGAGCAGGCAGTAACCTCATTTTGACATTGGACTTTGTTTCTCAGAAAACCTGTGAAGCGTCATCAGAAAAGTCGATCAGGATGGGAGGCATGTCGTAATTTAGTCTAAAAAGACGAGTCCGGTATTATTTAAACTTATTTTTAAATAATTCTCCATAAACAAGAATAAATCAGGGGATTTTCTCTCATGTGCTCCCTCTGTGGTCGCCCCCCACACGACTACCAGCCACAGATGGACACTGCACTCGCCCTCCTCACGTTTTCTCACGTTAAATTGGTCTAGCTGAAGTGTACGCTCGGAGACGACTGGCGAGAGCTCTTTGGGGGATCCTGGACCAGGCGATGAGGCCACCCGGGACTGGTCAGGCCGACCGGGGAGAGAGAGACAGGGAGAGAATGAGTTGGAATGGAGAGAGAGTGTGTGCGTAAGTGTGTGTGTGTACGTCCTATTATCTGTGTCTCCTCAGCTTTTTGTGAAGGAACCAGATGGGGTCCATTCACACCACTCTGAGTTCTGGAGGCTCCCTGCAGCCACTTCTTGTTATCTTTTGTCACCAATCAAGTGCCATTTTCTCCCTCCTCCTCTCCTACCCTTCCTCTCCTTCTCATTCCTTCTTTCTTCTTCTTTCCCTCCCTCCTCTCAGCCTCCATTTGGGGCCGCCAGTGGGCACAGTTGACTTTTGTAGTTCTACCTCAGTAGAGACCTTTGTAGGATGCCAAATGTCTGAGGTTTTTTTTTTTACTATACAGACCTAACTGTGTGTAAATAAAGCCTGTTTTTATCTCACAGGGATGTTGCCTGACAAAGACCTCAATGCCTTATTAAATAAGTGGGAGCTTGCCCTATTCAATGTGTGGACTACATCGTGTTTACACAGTCCTTAAAGAGTACGAAGGTGAAGATCTTTAAGGGGCTACACCCCGTATTCTTCACCATGGCACACAGAGCAGGGATCCGCAGACATGAGTTCTGACAATACATTCGTCTCTTCATCTGCCCATCAGACACTTTGATCCAGAGCATGATGCTGATACTATCAAGACCACTGAGCACATTGCCATGAAATTTCATATGGATGCTGTTAGATGAAGGGTTGATCCCACAGTCATTTCTAATGATTTCACCCCTCCTCAAGCATTAATGCAACGTATTCCTCTGAACGAGGAACAGCAAAGACGTTTGTAGCATTAAAATGCAGATTGTAACTAAACAACAGCTGCTAACAAAGACAACAAGGTCAGTAACACACAATTTCTTTTCCATATTGTATTCACCACTGGTAGTTGAGTCAGATTAGAGCCAATCAGAGAGCGAGGTGGGTGTCCAGGTCTTTGTTTCCAAAGGTCTCAGTTTCTGTCCGTCCAGACTACAACACTACCCCAGAGTTTTCAAAATAAAACAGGTCCAGCAGAGTTTCCGAAACTCTCCGTTTTCTGTGCTTGAAAACTGTGGAGTAGAGTGCATGGAAGGTGTTGCCAAGATGTAGCCAAGGCATCTGTAAAACTAATGGTTGGACAAATATGAAATTAAATTTGATGAAGTGTACCAAAATGTTTACTCTGGTCACACACACATTTTCTACATATTGCATTAGATGATTTTGTATGTCACAGTTTACCCCCCATGTCAACTGTCCACTTCTGTGCACTTCATGTAGCAAACTTGTCAGGGTGATGGATGGGTGTGTAGCATGTCTAACTGTATGCAGAAAACTGGAGTCACAATTTACGATAGACTTATAATTAATGCCCCCTTTTTTGGAACCATAACTACAATCTTACCCTAACCTTAACTGAGGGTTGCTGTACCTCAACCAAATACCATCACTTGTTGCAGTGCACATATTTTTTAAAACAAAACATTAGCAATGATAGCTAAAAATGGAAAATGGACTGCACTTACATGTAGCACTTTTCTAGTCTTAACCACTCAAAGTGCTTTACAGTGGCTCCACACATGCCCCTCCTCTTTGACCATTTTTGGATTAGCTGGGAGTTAGGGGCGGAGTCAGACACTGCCTAGACTCTGGGCTTCAAAACCACTCTTCATAAACCTGGGGGTGACGTTACAGAGGCTACGTCTTTATTTACAGTCTATAGTTGAGACAAATGTCGACAGACTGCCATGAACTTCCAGACAAGGAGCATTATTGTTTGTGTCTTGAACAATGCCATGTGACGGACGTCTTTCAAGATCCGACTTTTGTGTGTCAACGCTACTTGCTTATTTATTTCCTTCCTTATCTATTATCCGCTTCTATAATAGAATGTTTTTAGAATGCATCTCTGTATCACTGTAAAGGTTGGTGGACAAGGAACAATGATAAGAGAGGATAAGTGCGAGATATGTTGTAATAAACCCCTGTTGTGGTATTCTTGTGTGTCCATGCTGCTGTAAAGACATTAGTGCTTCTCTCTGATGAATGAAAACCAGAACATTTAAAAGAAATACCTTGACACCTGAGATAAAGACGAGAGTGACATTCACACTGAAGTGTGAGGACTCAATGAGGGAGTTTGACTCTCCATCGACTGTATAAATACACAGTGTGCATGAGCAAGTGAGACAGCGTCTGCTGTATGTGTATATAGAGTGAATGCGGGTGTTTTGATTGACTCTCCGGACTAATCAGAGCTCATTGTTTTACAAGGCAGAGAACAAAGGCGGAGTGATTGCTGTGATTATGGTGAAACCGGAGGAGAAACAGAACTGAACGGCCCGTCACAGCCGCGGCTGCAGGAAGAGGACCATCATCACCGTCACTAACAGCGCCATCCTCATCATCGCCACCATCATCTTCTTCTCCTTCTTCACATTCATCATCATCAAATCAGCACCATTACAGACGCCATGGCCACGTCCATTTTCGCCATTCCCACCTCTGTTCACTACCGTTGTGTTACATCTTCATCATCATCATCATCATCATCATCATCATCCCACCAGATCATGATGAGAAAAATGATGTTACTGGAGCTCTCTTTTGTCAGGATCCAGGCAGCCACCTTTGTTTTTTGATGGTTTTGTCATGAGGTCATTAGTTTGAGGTGATACTGAACCCTTCAGACACATGGAGGAATTCTGAGTGTTCCAGGTTCCAGGTTAGCATCTCCATTACTGGAGAAGCTAAATGTTTTTTGATCAAGATCTCTCCATCAGCATATGAGAGAGCAGAGGAGGATCACATCTGTTGGATACAGATGACTAGGGTTCCCAGCCTTAGATGGAAGCCATTGTACTGTGCAGTAAAACTTGTTCTAAGCTTCACAGCTTCTACTCACATTTCAGTCATTCACGTTGGGCTGAGACAGGAAGCGTTCAGAATCCAGGTTATGATGCTACTCTGGATATGAGGTTTATATGGGACATGAAGAAACGGTTCATGGTTCATCTCCCTGTATACATGATTATTACTTACTCTGTTTTCTGATAATCTGTTGTATTGTACACGTCCTGTCCACTTGGCCAATCCTCACTGTTGCACCTGTTTACATTTAATAACCTTAACCAGGAAGAAAGCAGAACAGCAGTAGAAGGAAACAAATTAAGTTTTATTTGAAACTGAAATTCTAATTTTGATGTTAATTTTCACAAAAAAGAAGGAAAAGAATATACATTTTCCTGCACATTTGTTAAAAAAAAGAGCCCCGGGAAAACTAGTACGGGTAATCTACTCAGACCTCCAGGTCAGTCATGTTTTTGCCGAATACATTTCGGAAAAAATGTAATCGCTGCATGTGCTGTATGTTTGTCATCAACACTGTTGTCCTTCATTCTTGTAGCATTGTTGACTTTGACACCTGAGGTGGAGGTTTGCGTCCTGTATCCCACCTGTCGTTAGGTTTGGACTCGGGGAGAGCTTGAGTTAGTTTCAGCACAGAGCTCAGAAACAAATCATTTGCAGGGGAAAATGGCTGAATTTGGTGTCTGTGTTCTCATCACTTCTAATCACTATTACTGACCAGTTGGACAAATTGACTTATTCTTTAAAGGTCTTCTCATCAGCAACAAGTGAAGCAGTCGCCAAGAACAAATAGAGAAACAGCATGGGCACGCTCACAAACGGCGAGCTGAGAAACACCACGCTGGAGACATTTAAATACACGGGAGCTGATCTGTGAAGTGTGGACAGTTTGGAGCAGTGACGCTTTCGTCAAAACAGATTAAAGGTCAGGGAACACTTTTTAAAAAAAGGGGGAAGAACATGAACGTGGAACACTGTGTATTGTGTCACTAATACGTTAAGTGTGTGTTAAGCTGGATGAGGCAAGAGGGGGGTGGCGGCGGTGGGGTTGGTGCGTCCAAGCCTGGCATCCTGTTTCTCCAGTGAGGTGTTAACCGAGTGCGAAACGCGGCGCCCGATAGGACGACTGGCTCGCCTCCCACCTCCTCCCACCAATGCCACACTCTCCTACATCTGATGTGTCAAAAAGGAAAAAAAAAAAAAGGAGAAGCGAGGAGCGGCTAGACGAGGTCACCAGGGAGTACAGACAGACACTGAGGATTTACACAGCACTACTGTTCATGTGCTCATGTGTGGATATCCTGCTTTTTCTGCACTCAGCCCTCCCATGTGTGTTTGAGAATCTTATGAATCCCTGCCGCACGGTCCTCGGCTCAGTCATTACAAATGTACATTGCGTGGTCAAACATAGGCGCAGGGGAAAAAGAGCTCAGAGATTAGTCTCAGTTTTCAACATCACTAAGACTTAACTGAAAACAAGGTCAAGGTTTTTAGATTAAAATTTGGATTTTGAGACATCATATTACCTGGCACTGCCACCGTGTCAACATACATAACTGAGACACACCACTGTCGTATTTCAAAAGCAGCACTTTCATCACTCTCTGCACTGACACACTGAGGCCGCCGTACTCTGACAACTTCTTCTCTCTGAATCACGCAGCGCATCATTAGATGTTTGTCACAAAGTGATGCTGTGACACAATCAGTGTCACTTAAGCACAAGTCAAGATTTGTTCAGTTGTTAAATAACTGGTAGGATCATATCAGGAGAAAGCTTTCTGAGTTTCATACAAAGATGTAATTCATTTAAGTAAGAGTTCTAAGATTAAAATAAGAATTATGTCAGCGTGCTTTAGCAGAGAGACAGATATGTTCTAATTCGAGGTTGAATTTTGGGATTAAGATTAAAGTTTGAAATCTTGGAGGCTGTGAAGGAGTTTTTTTACACTTCAAATGTTCATCTTATTTTTTTTAGGCCTTACTCACACTCCAAGAGTTCAGGTGATAACAACCTCAAGTTCACTGTTTAGCTTTTATCATGACTGTTGGTGCCTAGAGTCTCTTGCTGGCTTTGCACTGCTCAACATTTTACAATAAATAATTCTGCCAGAGACACCTGAACTGATCATCATTATGTTCAGTTCACAACATTTCACCAACAGAGGCCTCCGATTGAAACATCAGAATTATGACTTTAACGTACAGCTGGACACAGCTGGAAGCTCGCCTGTGCGGCATCTTATTACAACCCATGGAGTAGCTATGAGGAAGTCATGTGACGTAGTATGAAAGTCCATGTTAGGAGCAGTTGGGCGTGGCTGGATGGACTGATCTTCGTTTCCCATTGTGAAACCAATTCAGTAATGTAAACATTTGTTTTCTGTAACCATTCCACTGCGTTTGATGCTTTCCGGTTGCATTATGGGTACTGTAGGATCCAGCGTTTTAGGAGATTGCTACAGAATAAAACTCCGAATAGATCGGCCTCTGCTGCTTCAGTTTTGCCCATTCCTCCTCGAACATGTCTCGCAGAAGTCATCCAGGTTTATGGTGGTATAAAATCTGTGGAGTGGCCCTTTAAGACTTTTCAGTTAATAACGGTGAGAAACTTTAAGAATGAACCGGCAGCCTGTGTTTTCTAGTCAGAGAGGTGTGTGCTGCTCCACTGATGATACCCTGTGTGTATTGTACTTCCACCAGAGCAGCTCCTCCCCGCTCCCTCACTCACTCCGCTCTGCTTCTTGTCACTAGACACCGGCCTTCACCAAGGGCACTGTGGCAACGGGATCCACAACCACCGCCCCCCGGCCCACGGCCCGGAGCCCAGACGAGTGTTCAGGGGCAGAGCTGATCGATAAAGAGAGGCTGAGATATGCCATTACAGGTGAGGCCATCCCTTGTGCCATCCTAGCCGCTCCTCACCGCAGCTCCTTGCCCATTCAGCAATATCTGCACATACTGGGGAGGGGGGTAAAATGAGAAGGGTCACTTATTCTTTCAAGTGTTTTTTGAGGTCCTAGGAGGATTTAGGGATCGTTAGGGCATCTATCGTCGGTCTACCACACCCTGCCTTGACATTGTCTGTGGCTTGGTCAAATGAAATTGCATATCAAACTCAATAATCCCAAATTTCTCACTGCTACTTCACAGCTGCACCCGTACTGACTGCTGCAAGGAACAAAGCTTTGTTGTAGAGCGGTGTCAACCTGAAGTTTCCTGCTGGATAAAGAGAAAAAAAAATCTATCATCTACAGGTCAAGAGAGGTCTTATTGCTAAGTCTGTTCTGCCTGTGTCTGTTCTGCCCACACAAACACCTTCCTTCCCTCTCCATTACCACGCCAAGGCTAAACAGCTAAGAATCCCCTCCTTTCCCTCAACACTCTCCCCATTTTCCTTCCAGAGCAGCAGCCAAACAAATGCCGGCTGCAGCGCCTGTCAAACGTCCCCTTGTCCTTTCAAGTTTGACTCAGAATAAGAACAGTAATGATGGGTGACGTGGGAGTGGATAGTTATTGCCATTAAGGCAAATAATAGCTCTTAATGCCAGCACTAATGGGCAAAAAATAGATTCCCTTTTTATGGAGAAGAAGGAGAGCAGTTAAGAGCACTTGTGTGGAGTCCCTGTGTGGTAAAGAGCCCAGGCTGGCTGCTGCTCTCTTCTAATGGCTGAAGCATCGCTGTCAACTAAATGGCACCACGGAGCTGGGGCGACAGTCCTATTCGTCTGCTGCTTTTGCTTATTTGAGGTCAACGAGGTTCATTCAGGGGCAGTAACAGAGCTGTGGCAAATCATAATTGGCAGATGTTCTTCACGATGTTGGTGAAACTCTCTCGGGATGTCTGTGTGCGAGGTACAGAAGGTGTCAGGTCTTGAATGGAGGCGGAAGCATTAATGTGTTTGTCCTGTTAACTCAAAGGAACATTCATGGAAGTTTTCTATCAAAGTAAGAAAACATTTTCACCTCGGTTTCTAGAAGAAAGCTGAGTCGTGCTTATCAAAATTGTCAGAAAAGGAAACCTCAGGAAAAAGTTTGGTAAAGGCATTTTGTCAACTTCCTCAATTTAGGAAAAATCTCCTGTCTGTGGCGATGTTTCGGGGCGCTCCACAGGTGTCCTGATATCTGTTTATTAATCACAATAAGGTGATTAAAAGATACGACTTTGACAAAACTTTAACAATTGTTTTGACATGTTTTGAGCCTGATCTTGTGTGGAGGCAAAAAAAGAAGAAAAAAAAGCACACACTCTTTTGAAAAATGGCAACAAAGAAAATGGCAGAAATAAAAATGTAGCTTTTGATGTATGATGTGCAGTGTGTTCATATCGTTGCATCATTTTCCCCGACTGTTAATGACGTGGCAGACGTTCAGGAAGAACATGAGCTGTAGCTCAAAGTTTAATCGAACAGTGACGATGAAAGATTGAACGTTCCCACAGAGGTACGCTATAGCGTGCAGAGGGTTTAATGGAATTGTGTTCTATCTCGAACAAGCGGGACATTATTTGTTTCATTATCAGGGACCAAACGATTAGTAAGGTTAGTGTGTCTGAGCAGCAAATCACAGGCGAGCTGAGGTGTGATTCCATAGGATGAAGAGGGCAGGGTGGTGGATCGACAGTTTGTGTCTTGTTGCAGACTTGCAGTAAATGTTTGCCTTCTCTTCAACCTGAACCACCGACTCGTTACCATGTGCGGATAATGTAGAAAGCCCTTTTTTTTTGTTTTGAGCATAAAAACCTTTGACACAGTGGTTTTGCAGAATTGTCCACAGTTGTCACCATGTCCGGTGATCAGTTGTGGGACAGCCCATCGGGAGAACCGGGGCGTTTCCCGGTGGCCTGACAGTCATTTTGTCCTGCACACTGAACAGTCAACTTCACCACTGACAATATGACAAACAGGAATGAGTTGACCTCTTGCATCACCTCACCTGTGTATGACGGCACACTGTCTACACTGTTACTGCTTCATCACTGCTACTGCTGGCCCTATCTCTCTACATTGAGTTTGCCTTTGATAATGAAAGAGATAGAGCGCAATGGAAAACT
The DNA here is from genome assembly GCF_002814215.2 of Seriola lalandi dorsalis. Classification (NCBI taxonomy): domain Eukaryota; kingdom Metazoa; phylum Chordata; class Actinopteri; order Carangiformes; family Carangidae; genus Seriola; species Seriola lalandi. Next base: position 535,034 of record NW_019525240.1, on the reverse strand, counting down.
ACTGTCCTTTACCCAATGTTCTGTTAATTTAGACATAATATAATTACAAATACTTGTAAATATAAATATTTAAAGGCGCTATTTGTAAGTTTTGCTATTGCTACATAGCTAATGTTAGCATTAACAGCTGTTTACTTAGCAGTCTAGAGGAAACGTGAGTTCACAATCAAACAATCAGAGTCTCCAGAGTTGGAAACAAACACCAATGTTAACTCATTTCTCTGTCACATTTCTTCTTCTACTGAAGTTAGCATGCTAACCAGCTAGCCCCAGCAGCTCCTGTCACTTTCCAATAGAGACTCACTGTAGCCTACAACCTGTCCTGAGGAAGTAGCTCTGCAGAGGGTGAATTATAACCTCTTTTCTTGTAAACGCAGCAATGGCCGAAGCTCTTGTCAAGCACCAATCACCACCATCCACTCACAACAAGAAACCACATTCAGCAGCAGAGAAAACTTACAGGCAGCCCCTTTAAATATTTCTGCTATAATTCTGTAGCACACATGTAGCCTCCACATTCTACTGTGATGTCATGCAACTTTGAAAATGGTAAATAAATAAATAAGTGAAAATAAAGTCAGTCACACATTTTTTTATTTTGTAATTTGGTCCAATTAATAACAATTCTGTTACCTGTTACATTAACAATTAGTTTGAGCTCACAAAATATTAGCGGTCTAATGGTTTTTGAGGGCGCCCTGGGACGGAGTCAAATTCCCGGCCTGTATTTTTGTTTCAGTCGGTTCCTGGTGGTGATAGATCATTTCAAGTCCTACTCTAGTGTGCTTCCTATGAAGGACTCTGAGATCCTTGATAAATACTGGCCCTGGTGTCAGAAACATTACTTTTATTATTATCTTTGCAAGAAAAAAAAATATGTAGACAATACACATTTCTTTTGCAGCCTACACATGAACTATGTTGCTACCTATCTAGTGTGACTAGTGTCAACATACCTCCCCTTCATGTGCTGGCTGGCTGCTCTTGCCCAGCCTGCCTGCCCTTGTCCTTGGCTGGCTGGTGACAGAGGACATGTGGCAGACCAGGTCAGCTTTCAGGGGCTAGTGGCTGGAACTTGAACTTCTATCATTCTTTAGTAGCAGGAGAGCCCCTCAGGGAGGCTCATATCAAAGGGGGCCTCCTTTTTCTCTTCCTTCCCCTTTCACTAAAGGGTGGGATCTCTGTACTCCTCCTAAGAGGAGGTGGTGGTGGTGGTGGTGGTGGGGGGTGGGGTAAAGGAGGGGTCACCAAACGGCAGCGAGCTGAGGTCTGGTCAGTGTGTTGTACAGCAGTGTAAATGATGACATATTCATATAGAGACACGCAGAGTGCAAAATGCTGCATGTCAATCAATACTGAAGAAATGGGCCAAGGTCAGGAATGCTGACATACAACAGTATGTGCGTCCTTTTGTTGTGAACCCATCAATCACACTGCAGACAAACAAAAAGATATCACTGTAGATTACTAGACTGCATGAAACCCTTATATACGTATATACATATTGAGAAAATATATCTGTAGTAGTCAGTTTACATTTTGGACAATTCTGCAGCATAAAATGATCCAGATTTATGAGAAATGAAGCAGGAAGTAAAGTGAAAGGTGAAAAGTGAAACAATTTGTTTTTTAAATTATGTAATTTATTTCTGTTTAGCAGCCTATTTCCCACTTGCCTTTTTAATGTTGTTTATTTAGTCTATAAAGCATTAGATAATAATGAAATATGCCATCTATAATGTTCCAGAGGTGAAGGTGATGATAACTCATATCATATAAATTATTTTATTAGTCTAAAACCCAAACGTTTCATTTTGAATGATATAAAGTAAAGCAGCAAATACTCACAGATAATAAGGCGAAACTTCCTTCGGCTCATTAGGACCTGAAACCTTTTGGTATAAATATGGGTTATACTATAAGTCCAAATGAAAATGGTGGATTGCTTCAGGGAGAGAGTTGCTGCCTTAAAGGAGGAAGTATCTCAGGGTTTTTGTTCATGAGGGAAAGTAAAATGGAGTGTGAGATTGACAGGTGGATTTGTGAAGCAGTAAAGCGGACGTTGTACCGGACCGTCACGGTGAAGAGGGCGCTGAGCCAGAAGACAAATTCATTCATCAGTCAATCTATGTCCCGATCCTCACCTATGGTCATGAGCTCTGGCTACTGACCCAAAGAATGAGATTGCCAATAGACGCAAATGAAATGGGTTTCCTGTGTAGGGTGTCTTGGCTCAGCCCTATAGACAAATGGGGTAAGAAGCTCAGATGTCCAGCAGACACTACTACTACTACTACTGTGCATCAAAAGGAGTCAGCTGACGTGGTTCGGGCCTATGATCAGGCTGCTTCCTAGGCACTTTTCCGGCACATCTAACTGGGGTTAAGGGTTAGGGTGGGGGTTCTGTGGTGGACCCAGAACATGCTGGAGAGATTATACTGTATGTCTCATCTGGCTCTGAAACACCTCTTGAGCCCCAAGGAGGAGCTACCATATTTAATTGTCTGCTCCCACGACCTAACTCCAGATGAGCGACAGGAAATGAATGGATGGATGGATGGATGGATGGATGGAGGGATAGGTGGATGTGCATGCTGTGTGGTATCTAAACTTGGCAATATTTATGTTAAATCTGGGAATGCACAGGTTGTCCTGTAGGTCCAGTGTCAGTGTCCTCCATTAGTGCTGAATAGCCAGTCTCAGCTTTTAACACATTATACAGAACTACTTTGCTCTGCAATAACTTTTTTTTGGTAACTTGGGGGCAACTGAAGCTAACACTTTTACAGCAAGTCTGTTGAACATCAGGGTTAGGGTTAGTTTCTTATTACCACACCAGCAGTGACACAGCAACAAGTTCATTCACATCGAGCTGACCCTGTCTTTTAGCTCTGTCTTTGGTCTCCACCGGCTCCTGAGGGAAATATCTGGCTCTTTAGCCGCTTTGCCTGAACACAATGCTATAAAGTCTACAATCATAAATGTTAATAAGCCGATCATGTATTCTGATCAAGACACCTTGCAGCTGTTTTCCAGAGGCTAAGTGGTCGAATGGTTTGGGAAGAATTTAAGAGCCAGCTAAAAAGACAAATTAAGTGTCAAACTGGATCACGATAAAACAGCAGTCAACCCCCGTGGCAACCCCAAAAGTTGTCCCTATGAACAGCTTATTAATTATTCATGAAGTAGTAAATTATATAATAACCATTTATAAAGCAATTAGTTACAACACATAAATGCTTTATGAAAGGTTTCAATATTTGTCCTCCACTAACAACACAATCCACACACTACTACTATTACTAATAATAATAATAATAATAATAATAATAATAATAATAATTTGATCAAACTGTAAAAAAAAAAAACATAGAACAAAATGTATCTATTTCACATAGTGAATAATAATTTTTGGAATTGGAAAATATACATTGAATGAACAGCCTTGTTAGACTTGTTCACAATATATTTCAAGTAGATGTAGAAATGTTGGAGTTATGTATGAGTTATATTCATTTTAACAGCAGTTGTCTTAATGCAGATTTATTTCCTTATTTTGCTCTACAGTGACTAATCTATGTGCCATTAGCTCTCCACATGATTTGACCCCCCCATCACCTCTGTGTCTTTGTCAGTTGTGACTATTGTTCCTGTTTGGACCCTCCGATTAAGTCAGAGAAAACCTTTCTCTTTACTTCCACACCACTATCACAGCTCCACATCTGTCCTCCTCTCCCTCATCATCATTTACATTTTCAAATCTGCATTTTTCATATAGATCCCACCTTACTCTAATTTTAATATCACTGTTATTTCCCATGACACCTTTTGTTTTATTATACATTATGAATTTTTCCCTCTCTCTGTCTCTCTCTCCTCTGTCTTACTCTCCCCCCTCTTCTCCCTCTCCCTTTCCTCTTCTAATCCCTGTGCCCACACCACGCTTATGAGCTGAAATATTTTATCAGGTGGAACCCTCAGTCAAACTTATCATTTTAATCTTATTTCAATAAAAAAAATAATCTCTCTTCTTGGCTGTTTGACAGCAGCTAATGGTTTTTCGTTATCGTAAAGGAAACTTTGAGGGCTGAGATAGACTGCCAAAAAAATGCAAAAAACCCCTCCTGTATATTCCTCCCCAGATGATTCATAAAACATGCACTATGAACAGGTAACATATGAGGCGAGAGGACAAAAGCCTGCCGAGTAAATTCATGCGTGTGAGCAGATTTACATATTCCTGCGGCCTTTGAAGCTGGTAGGTAAGGCTGTTATGGAACCTGTGTTGTGATGCATTGTTTGTTCTCGGTTTATTTGCAGGTACCCGCAGCCACCACTCTCAGCGCTATTGCACATGTCAGTTGTTGTCCTCTACATTCATCAAAATGTCAAGAACTTCATTATTTTTGAGAGTCAGGACAAGTGAGCACATCCACATGTTACATGAAAGATGGATTTCCCTCTGTCTCAGCAGCAGTAGTGTGAGTGGAGCTGAGGAGAGTCTCAGTCTTAAAGGACAGATCCAACATTTTTTCAAGTTTGTTTTAAAAACCCCCTCCGATTAAAAAGTCCATATGTTTTTTATATAATACAAGACATGATGAGTGAAATAATCATCAACACCATGACTGAGTGTTTCCGCCTTGAACTGCAGTGAAACAATGACAGTCTCATAAACACAGATTCAGACAGCCAGGGTTTCATACATCACAAACCTCAGGAACCAATCCTGTCAACTTGTTGGTACGGGGGGCGGGGCTGAAAAAACTTAAACCTTGTCAGTACAGAGAGAGAGAGAGAGAGAGAGAGAGTTAACACCTACACAAACAGCACTGTGTCAGCCACTGTCAGTTACAAGCTAACAAACAACCTAAACAAATAAAAGATGCTAACTACGCTAACTGTTCTGATACGGGGGTCCTCTGGGTTGGACTCGAACGTGTGGCTGAGTCTCTCTGTTTCCTCCTCTAACCGTCATGATACTGTGTCCAAATACACATCACATCATCTTCAACAAGGTGTTGGTTTTCTAAATATCAGTTACTGCAACTCTCAGTTGATTGAGGCTGGTCTCCCCTAAAAAAACAGCCCATAGCTCGTCTGTGCAGCAGTTTATCATGACCAGTAGTGATGCCTCCACGCCAGGAACAGCCAGAGCTGGAGGCATATTGGTTTCAGGTTGTCTGTTTGTCCGTCTGTCCCATTCTCGTGGACACGATATCTCAAAAGCGTCTAGATGGATATTCTTCAAATTTGGCCCAAACATTCACTTGGACTCAAAGATGAACTGATTAGATTTTGGTCGAAAGGCCAAAGTTCAAGGGCGTGGTGACCTCACAAACACGGTTTTGGCCTTGTGAACGCAAAATCTCTGTAATGGTTTGAAGGAACTTAAAATTTGGTACAAATATCCACTTAGACTGATTAGACTTTGGTGGTCAAAGGTCAAAGGTTTAAGATCATTGTGACCTCATAAAACACTTTTTAGCCATAACCCAAGACTTATGACAAAATTTTATGCAAATGCATCATATTTTATATGATTGGATAAACAGGGAGGTTACCTGAAACTAGTCTGAGTAGCGGAGGCAGTAATTCTAGTTAGCTTCTATTGTTAGGTGACCTCTAGTGGTCAGTAATTATGACAGGAGCGAAAAAAGTTCTGTCCCAATTCCATCCTCTGGAGGTCTACAGATTTTCGCTTTACTTTACCAGCTGTGTCCACCCTTTACCTTTACATCGCAAAGCATGGCTCTTGTTGCCTAGCAACCTCGATAACACATTTTTTTTTTTTGCACAAAAACCTAAGATTTTATGGTCCGTGGTTTTAACAGTTGTACCGTTAGCTGAACTCAGATGAAACCAAATGCTCCTCAGGCTCTCTGTTGGTGTCGGGCCACGAAGGATCCGCCCGTTAGACCCTTGATTGCCCAGAAAAAGAGAGCTGCATTTCTCGGTCGCATTTGAAGGAGCCTTAAAAATGGGACAGTTGTGTAGTCTAGTTGCGCTGCTGTGATGCAGCTTCTGAAGGATGCGGCCCCTGAACAGGAGGAGTTTGGGGACACAGGACGACAAGAGTTTACACAAGAGACTGCCATATATTCCCGTGTTTTTATTATTGTAACCTCTAACGTTAAGGAAGTACTTATTTCAACCCAAACAACTATCGTCTCCTAAACCTAAAGTTCTTTTCAATTTTTTAAAAATCTTTTTTTACCCATGTGTTTATTTTTGTAACGACGTACACCTGCAGCAGCAGGGGCCATATTTTAGGAGACGCTCCTATGGCCATATCAGAGGGTAGGGGCAAAAGCCTATATGGTCATCTTGATTGGAGGACTTGATCCTACATTTAATTTAACCCCTAAGTGGGCTTCTGTCACTGATTTTGATGTAATACTAAAGTATAATTAATCCATCTTAGTGTTAAACTACCATTATCATTGTACTCCCCGACAACATGTCTGACCTGGTAAAGATCTCAGCTTGTCTGACGACGCAGGTTCAACAGTGAAGAGATTTTTAATTCAACTTTCTTCAGAGCACCTTCCTCACAACATCCATCTCTCCTCATCAGCCTAACACAGACAGACGCCTCTCCTCCTCTCTGCTTTTCTCCTCTCTGCTTTTGAATATGTGTTTTCTGTTTATTATTAGCTGAGTCGGTGCTTCATCATCCTGTGAAAATTTATATCTGCTGAACATAAGGGGGGGAAACAGCGGGGAATCAATCTTTTGTGCTTGGGCAGATAAACACAAGACACAATCAGAGGGAGAAAAGACAGACGGAGGGAGAAGGAGAACAGAGGAGAAGAGGGCCTCATCTCCTCATCCCGCTCGTGATGGATAGCAGGAGTAAAAGTGTCGGGACGGTATTATGTAAATTAAGGAGGCATCCTAGCATGGCCTTGATGATTATGGGGTGATATGAATGATGCTTTCGGGTCCCCAGGCACTCCCGCCAGGGCCTTGTTATTCCTCTTCCTTCCAAACCAACCCTGGGGCAAATTCAGTGACCCCTGGATACCCCCCCACCCCTCCACCCATCCCCAGTCCCAAAAACCCAGGCTCCTCCCTGCTGCCACATCTACAGATCCTCTCTTTCTCCTGACAAATTAAATAAGTAAATGAATTGATAAAAAAAAAAGAAAAACAAAAAAGAAAAACAACTTACAACAAGACATCTGTTTCACATCTGTTCACTTAACAAATTATCTGTCAGGGAATCTGCCATGGTTGCATCTAATAGGCAGCCGGGAGGTGGACAGGGAGGACGGCGACAGGGATGGACGCTTAGTGAAGGAGAAATAGGAGGAAGCTGGGTTAATCTCTATTCCCCGTCCTGATCTTCCTCCTCCTCATCCTCCCTCCTCCCTTTCTTTTGTTGGGTCTGAGCTCTACCTCATGAGCTGGACACCAAATATGTTGGATTTCGGTTGTCTATCAATTTATTGGCTATCATAAATTAAGAAAAATATTAATATTAAAAATATTAATATTAAATAATAACTTAAAAATTAATTAAAGTCCTCGGGGCACCAGCCTAAACTAACAAATTGTGGGAAAAGTAATCTGGTGAACAGGAATTGATGTGTTTTATAGTTTCAGGTTGTTAATGATAATCCTGCATTTGCTTGATGTCAGAAGTCACTGAAAAGAAAGGAAGTTAAGGGCATCTTCAGTGGGTGTTGGCCTCTGCCAGGTCTCTGCCGTGTCACCAACTGTGTTTGCGATTTTTAAGAACAGAGTCTCAGGTTCTCAGGTGTGGAGAGTGTCCAGTATGGTGGCCTTGGGAATGCATCTATGTCTTTTACAGATGATGTGTGTGATGTTCGGTTGGCTTCATCAGAGAGTGCACACTGAGATGGTTAGCAGCAGAGTTGGAAGCAACGGGCTTCAAAGGGCATTCACAAAATCTGACAGGATGATGGTGGAAAATTGTGGCTTGCACACTTTCAGCTGGATTTATACCTCTGCAACCCCATACCTACAGTTGTTTGAGGTTACACCCTTGGGTACAGTGTAGCTGATGTGCAGCTCCTCAAGAATGTAACTACACCGTGGTGTTGATGGAGATACCGTACAGGGACAGGAACGTGTTTCTGTAGAGACTGTAGAGTGAGGATAACATTAAGGAAGTTAAAGGAAGACCCAGAGTTGCTGAGTCTAAAGAAGAACTTCAAACACTCACCTGTGGTCAAGTGATGCAGGTAGTGACCAAAAGCACGAGATCATGGATTCGAGTGTCCAAAATGGGTTTTCCTGTCGGACTCACCCTTATTCTAGAAATCTGGATCAGGCCTTATGCCCCGCCCACCACCGCTGCTTTCTCCAGGTTGACAGATGAAAGACTTATTTGCAAGGTTGGTAGGAGGAGGTTCAGCTTAGGTTGACTTATTTGCCGTTTCTAATATATAACTCAGGAGCTGGTGGAGACCAAACACAGAGCTAAAAGAGAGGGAACACTGGACTGGACAAAAACAGGACTCCAAATGAATGTTCATTTTTATAATTCATTTTATAATGTGATAATATCCTGTTATGTTTACAGATTGTTCTGCTGCCCCAGAGTAGCCAGGTCTTTTGTAGCTTTAAATATTTTTAAATGTCTTCAAAGGCATCTGTTGATGTCCACATTTGATCCAAGACACTGTGATATGTTCTGTTCTCTGTGTGTCTTTATGGTGTGAAGACAAAGAAAACCGGTTTTCACTTTTAAATATTTGAAAATGCAGGTGTTAAAAAACTCAAATGTTTATTCACAGATGGATGAAACCATGCCATTGCCAGTGTTGCAGAATTTGAAATTTAAAATCACAATATGAAGCGCGTGTGGTGTTAAATCAGAGTGGTGTCGGGGAGCTGTGCGCTGTGTCTGCGAGCACGCAGGGCCATGTCTGGTTCACAGAGGACATTACCATAAGTACCATTACTGTCAGAAAGCATGAGATCTGTATCAGTGAAATATACTGCTGCTGCGTGGCATCTGCCTTGACTTACAACGCCTCTGCCCTAATACTGACATTTCTAGCACCCGCACCCACGATGCAGTTTGCTCCCAGAAGTAATGTGGCAATATGCTGAATACCAGAGCATGGTATCAGTCACAACCAATAGGAAAGAATGAAGAGGCTCAACACTGGGATTTGGTGCCATCCTGTTTTACATGAAATCAAATGTATTGTCCCTATAGTTCAAATGTTTTCATATTCCAGAAGTTTTTCTTTTTATTCTTTGAGCGATTTTAGGAATTCTGGAAGCACAACCTCAAATACACGCACTGCAAACAGTGAGCAAATTTATAGTGTACATGATTTATGTTGTTTTTAAACATAGTGCCACATGAATGCAGTGCAGACTAATGGGAACCAAATGTTGGTGCATGGCCGGGTGGAGCATCCTTGTCAGGAAGAACTCCAGCTTTCTCTGCCTTCTCTCTCCTCTACTCAGCAATGAAGGAGAAAAACAGCGAGGTAGTCAGTGCAGGGAAACCCTGTGGTGTATTTAACAACTGGCAACAGCCTTTCCCCACATGGACTGAAAGACTCATGAGACCAGATTAGTTTTGTTTAGGCCTCACATAAGTTATGTGTGTTTGTGCAGTGACCTTGGAAACAGTTCATACTGAGACTGTCTGTATAATCTCCTATCATACAGTAAGAAGATGTCTTCTTTTCTTGGTGGAGATGATGAAGAGGTCCGACCAGTCTTAGCTCTGTAGATGTGAACACACTGAATTCAGTGTGGTGCGAGTACAAGTCCATCTCTAGTCATTCTCTATGGAACTCCAAGCACTGGACCTGGTTGTAGAAACTTGAAGACATTTCACTTTTCATCCAGAAGGTTTCTACAGTTCTGACTGACTGGTGAGGAGTCTGAGGTGTTTAGACCACAGCCACACTACTACGCTTTAGTTTTAAAACACATCACTTTTGATATCTTTACTCCTGCCGTTCAGACTACTCCTAAGTTTTAGAGCACCTAAAACGGAGACTTGGAAACAATGGCGTAGACACCCATGATCGCTCCTCGATTGGGTCTCATCAAACTCGACTACAGAAAGCTACAGAATGATGAAAGCAACATGGATAACAAAATACAAGTGTTACTTGACTTTGTAGCGAAGACAACAAGGTGAGGTTTACAGACACAGAATTAAACATAACCTGGAAGAAAACAGAAAAAGCAGCAGAAGGAACCAAATGGGGTATTATTTCGAAAGTATGAAATTCTAAATTAGGAGTGCATCTTCACAAAAACTGAGACAATTCGTTTCCCAGGAAAGAATATTCATTTTCCAGGACAGTCACGCAAAAAAGCAGACAATCCCGGGAATGAATGATCATGTATGTATGTGTTTTCAGGTGTTGGATCTTTTCTGATATGGAGCTACAACACTTTACACTTTACACACACTTACAATGGAGATTATTAAAAAGCTTTTTTTGTCTTTACCAAACACCGTTGATGCCACCTGGTTGTTGCAACGACGGTCATTGGAGTTGTAGAAGTCACGCCAAGTGTAAATGGCGCTTGTCGTTTTTGGGACATGAATGAATTGCTTCTGAAGTGATTGTGGATTTAGGGCAGAGGTCTTCCAGGGAGAGGATGCTGCTCAGATGTTCAGCTGACCACGTTGTAATGTCAACAGTCATTTAACAGGATAACTAGTCAAGTGCATTTTGTCAAGTAAAGAGCAACAGCAGAGGGGTCCCTGTGGTGGGAGGGACAGAAAGACATTAGGTGTCACATGCACAGAGTAGATGAAAGTAGCAGAAGCATTCATACATGCAGACTTATAGACTGGAGAAGAGACAGGATGCTAGTCGAGCTTTTGCCAGCCACCGAGACTCTGACAACATGGAGACGTTTGGTTGTTAAGAAAGTTAAACTTCATGTCCTCTAATCTTAGCAACCAGGAACCAATAGGGCTCCTCATGATTCGCAAGTGGTAGCATTTGCCATCTGTAGCCGCCGCTCCTGAACCAGCAGGTGGTACTCTACCAGTCGCAGCACTGCAACGCCAATCATTCGTACCAACTTGTGTGTCACTGTCGTATTTCAGATTTAGCATCACATACTGCAGGGTGAATAAGGTCTGCAGAGCAAAGCTAGAAACTTAGATACAGAGAGAATCTAAAAACATTGCTCTGCAGGTTGTGGACTGCAGGACTGAGACCTTAAAGAACAAACCTGTGCAGATCTGATATTCAGGGGCCAGACATGAGGCTCAGCTGGCACTCATGCATCAGGACTGTGAGTATGTTAATGTGTGTATGACAGAGAGCATGCTATTGAAAATGAAGAACAGTCAGTGACTAAACACACATGAAGAGACACTGTACACAGACGCTGTAAAGCAGAGAGAGAGAGAGAGAGAGAGAGAGAGAGAGCATGTGTGTGTAAATCAGACTGAAGGAAAAGTGTGTGTGTGTGTGTGTGTGTGTGTGTGTGTGTGTGTGTGTGTGTGAAACAGGAAAAGAGAGATAGCAGACTATCAAAGTATGAGTAAGAATAGAGACCAACTGATAAACATGGGGAGAATCAGCAAGGCCTGGATGAGAATATGTGGAAGTAAATTAATGTGTGTGTGTGTGTGTGTGTGTGTGTGTGTGTGTATGCGTGCGTGTTCGCATGCGTCTGTAACAGGTCAGTTCCTACAGTGGTCAGGCTAAGAAGTGGAACAGTCCTGTCTATATATCACTATATACCTGTGGTGGTATACACCTGTGCACTGATCTAATTGACATGTTTCCCTTGTCTGTGGTCATGAAGCCAGACGGCTAGCTCAGCATTTACCTAAAGTGTCCGTTCCTCAGAAAGTCCTTTAGGGTTTGCACAATAAAACTGTTCAGGTCGTCAGTTGGCGGTTAAGGCTTAAAACTACACCGAGGGGAAGCTGAATACACACACTGCAGGCTCTGGAGTCTGCTCAGACTGACCTTCCCTCAACAGCCTGTCAGTGGTCACAGATCTTTACTGTGTGACTGGAAAAGCCACAGTCAGTTATAATGTAACATGACACACACGTCAATGTGAACAAAGCTCTCCTCAGTGAAGATCTGCTCCTCTTCATTTTACTGACCACTCACTGTCTCAGTCCATGTAGTCCCCCCCAGCTGTAGGTGGGGGCGTTCTCTGATGACAGGGGTCGCGAACTAAATACAGTCTTGGTTTATGGTTCCCCTGGAAATCACCATCCACGTTGAGGAATCACATTCTGACTCTGTTCAACACCAAGAATCAGCTGCACATATTGTAAATGACTGTGACGCTTGTAAAGGGCTCCGTGCTGCACAACATGACCTTACTGTTGATTTAATTGCTGCCACTGCAAGAGAGGTTTGACCAACAGATGTAATCGTACACACTGTGATGCCAGGATGGTTTATTGTCTCTCATGACCTGTTCTGTAACAGCTCCTGTTTCTGTGGATGAAGGCTGAAGACAGGTTGTGTGTTTGACCCGTATGGGTGAAGTTATTTCTGATACATACAGTAACAGTCCCTGTTGGCAAATGTCAGAGCTGGGATATGAATGTAGATTAGTGATACTGATATCTAGCAGCCTTGGACACAAACTGCCCGTTGGTGGTTATGATTGGCAGGTTTGCCAAAGAAAAAGCCAGATAGCAGGAGAAGTTTTGTTCCATCACTGCTGTAACAGGAAGCCTGCCGGTGTTTTCTTTACGCTTCAGTGTAAGAAGAATATATGAGACCTCTGGACAGATCTGAGTGCTGTCAGTTTTAAAGTATTTAAAATCGGAGCACACACTGCAACTAAGGACCCGACCCAATGCCCACTCAGACATACGTTAAACACACACTCGAGCATAGACACACACACATTTAAGCCATGTGTTCGGCAGGTTCTCCTTCGTTGCTATGTTTGCTATAGTAACAGTCATGTCTCGGTTAGGTTTAGGAAAAGATCGCGACTTGGGTTTAATAAAGTACTGCCTCAACATTAGATGATCTTTGTTGTCATGGTTACAATAATAACAGTGTGGCTAACTTTGTTGAACGGTCATGGATAATTCATTTCACATGGGAATGGAACACCGCTCTCCTGTGTCATATTCATCCATCCACCACAACCTCCTCCTGACGTGGACTTACTCTGAGCACTAGATGTCGCCTAGCAACAAAACATAACTATGGGTCAAAGTAACCTGCTGCACAGATGACCTACGGGCTAATTTTTTTAGGACAGTCTTGATAAACAAGATTTACAATTTTTCTTGCATTATAGATGAGGCGGTGATGTGGTGCAGTTAAAGTCAGAGCAACGTCAGAATTTGAAAATGAAGTTGAAATATGCACATACCCTTTCTTTACCTGGCAGGGGGCCATCTTCCCCAGGTCATGGTCGAAGATCTTACATTTAATAACAAAGTTGTTCTGTTATGATTTCATTACCCTCTACATGTGCATACTTACCACCCTTTACACTAAAAGTGTGTTTTGCTGCACATTATCTGGTAGGTCCTTCCTGCTGGGTTACAAATAATCAACCTGATAATCAGAATGGATTTTCACTTCATTCATTCAGCCAGACATTGTGTTCTTGTTCTCCATGTTCTGTTCCGTAGTGGAGGCCATCTTGTTTTGTTTTGCTGTAACCGGTCAGCAGCAGGTAAAGATACAATCAGATTTTTGGCCAGTTTTCTGTCTCTTGTGACTCACAGCCACCAAACCAAATGTGAGGGATCCTTGCCAAAAATTGGTGTGAAAAATGGGTGTGTTACGCTGAATTGAACCAAGTGGTTTAGCTGCTGAATCCTCTCACAGTGCTTCTGTCAGGTCGACTGTAAAACTTGGTCTCAGCATTAAGTCAAAACAGAGAATGTTTAGCGCTGTAGAAAAGGGACTGGTTTTCATCCAGTACTTCAGCTCTGATGGACTCGCCCATTAGCGACTACTAAAGGTCAACTTTTGACATTATAAAATTTAATTGTGTCCTCGAGCGTCCGAGTAATTATGGCACTTGAGTGAAAATGATCCTAGGGTGCGCGAGTCAAGACGGTGCCGTGTTATTTCGATTGTGTTGACCAATCCCTGATAAAGATGTAATGGCACCGCATAATGATCATCCCCAGTTGAGTTTTTGAGCTTTATTCATGGAGCTCTTTGTCCTGTCATCTATGTTTTATACAAGGCTGGATTCCCACCTGCCAGCTCCCAGAGGATTAGCCACTGATTCATGGGCTTTGTGGTTTTCCTTTAGGTTTCTGCTTGATGAAGACGTTGGTCTCTTAGAAGAGAGGCGGCTGGTGTAGAGATGGAATAGACGTGGAGAGAGTGGTAGAAATCTGGTAGATTGGAGGAGTAAAGTAGGCGCATATGAAGAACATGGACAGATGAACCAAGATGGAGGTATGGGTAACAGGATGAGTCACCTGATGAGTCAGTCAGGATCTGATTTTGTCCGTTAATCAATTGTAATTGTGGTAGACTTGCTGCTTTTTGAAAATTTGCTAAAGAGGACTTGAGACTCAACTTGGAGGAAAGATTAGGAGCAAGGGTAGGATGGGAAGATGAACATCAGTTGCATATCCGTGTGATTAGGATGGAGCTGACGTCAGGACATGGTTAGACTAGCTTAGCATGAAGAATAGAATCAGGTGGGAACAGCTAGGTTTTGTTTAAAGTTCAAAAACATGCCAACCAACACTCACTAGTTTACAGATGTATGGTGCAGAGTAGAGTGACACATAATGCGAGAAGATTTGGTGAGGATAGTTACAGATAAAATGTAGATAGTTATAATAAATAGATGGATGGAGGAACTTGGAGGGTGGGGTTGTGGGATGGGTGAGAACCACAGGTGATGTTAAGTGTATTTAACCTTTAAATCTGTGGATTGGGTGAGTGGGTTTGTCGGTTTGGCAGTTCTTGGAAACTTAAAATAGTGATTTTGTCAATGGAAAGAAAACCTGGGTGCAGCTACGGAGGGACGACAAAGCAGCAAGTTTGAACGTGATAGACCAAGACACTCGTCGATTAAGCTCATCCGCCAGATCCCATATCATAATTCAAAATCTCCCTGATTGTACTGAAATCCATTCAGACAGTTACAACTCTTCTTAAAATATATCACCTTCTGAAAAGTGTCGAAGACGGAGACTTCATTACGGTCAGAGAGTTTCTGATGCTGCCATCACCATCCCGGGGTCAGTATAGCTGCTGCTTGATGGAGAAAAGCATCTGGACGGCGATGGTGAAGGCATTAAGGGAGGTTGAAGTAGGCTAGAGATAGGTGGAGGTAAGCAGAGGTATATAAATGGACATGACGTATGTAGGTGAAGAGAGCGGGACAGGTTGACAGGTCTTAGGTGGAGTAGGTGGGAACAGTTGATGGTGATAGGCCGAGGTAGGCAGAGATAAGAGGGGATGGGTGGAAGTATGCAGAGATAAAGTAGATGCAGATGTGGAAGGGAATTCGGTGTGATGAATGAGAGAGCGAGTATATTGAGTGTAAGGCGGAGTGACAGGGATGGGAGACAGAGTGAGGGACCTTCACAGGAGGAGAGAGAGAGAGAAGTCCAGTCACAGCCGAGCCCCTAATAACCCTCTCTCCATAACCCAACTCTGCCCTTCCATGTTAACATACTGTGAACTGAGCACAAGTGACAAAATCAATCCATCACGGCCGCCCGCCGACCGGCACAGAAAGGGACAGAGGAGCTAACAGAAATTGATGACATCCCCGCTCGAATTTTACACCGTTTCGGCCACGGCGGCGATTGAAACAGACAGAGATTTATAGTCCAGCCGGGGACCGCGGCTATCCTTGATTGCCTCTTTTTTTCCCTTCCCTTCTTCCTCCACCACGAAGCCCCCTTTTTTGCATATTTATTCCCGAGCTCATCAAGAGTGAGTGGACGGATCAGAGTGACAATCTTATTTCACCTTTGGGGGGAGGAGGAGGAGAGGGAGGAGGAGGAGGAGGGGGAAGGGATGGTGGTGGAGGGTGGGAGGTTACATCCCACACTCTGGATGATAGCAGTGCTGCCCCGTCCTCCTGTCTGTCTGTTTTCAGACTCATTTTGATGTTATTTTTAAGAACTGATGGTAAAGAGGAGATAAAATGTGATTTCAGGTCCACACTGGAGGGACGCTCAGTGTCTCCTGAGGCTGAATGGTTGGAACGAGGGTCACTCTCCATCTCATTATATTGCTTATATGTACAGTGGCCCTGAGAAATCAACACACACAACTTAATTTAAACACATGGAAATAGACAAAACAAGCAAGAAACTAATTCAGAAAACAACAACTTCCTCTCACGTGTGCTGCAAATACTCACAACACAAACAAATAATTGAACTCACTGCAGATACACAAAACACAACTGAAGTGGACACAGGCACTTTGTAGAGCGCTTACCATGAAGGCGTAGTGCTAACGGCATCGCAGGTTCGAGTCCAACCATGGCTCTTTGATGCATATCATCCTCTCTCTCTCTCTCTCTCTCTCTCTCTCTCTCTGTCTCAAAAAAAAAACTTAAAAGAAAAGTGATGAAACTGTCTGGGACACTTCTTGTTCAATGCTTTTAACTTAAAAAGTTACTTTTTACTGTCCCCTGGAAACACTTCTGTTGTGTTGTGAGTATTTGCAGCACGTGTTGTAGATTGATGACGATTCTTTCTGAATGTGTTTGCGTCTTGTCTATTTGCATGCGTTTTCTTAAGATACAGTGGGGTGAGCGCTCAGGGCCACCGTACATGAGCCTTTGTAGCTGGATTGTGTCCAGAATGAGTAGGATTTATTTAAGCTTGACCACTCCCAGATCAGGCTTTAAAGGAGTGATATGAGAAGCCTTTCCTGTTACAGTAAGGTTAAGTGTAGATCTCTTCTTTGTGTCTTACAACAATGAATTTATAGAAATGTGAAAATTCATCTGATGACACAAATTGGGCAAAAATGATCAGTGTGGCTGTTCACTCTATGTTACTGTACCTGCATATGATTCAGACCTGCGCCGTGTTGTGTTACATTGCCATTGTGACGTTTATACTTTTATCTGCCTCCTGATCTTTTTGGTGTTTGCAAACAGTTTTTGAGCCATTGCAGAGAGTTCTGTACATAATTTTGTCTGTTTGTCTGTGAGTGACTTTGTTGTCAGCAGCTGTCGTCTTGACTTGGGTGGGGGT
>NW_019525240.1:491386-517859 GCF_002814215.2 Seriola lalandi dorsalis | reverse complement strand
CAGGGTGGGGGTGACTCTCCCCCGCTCAGTCACGCTTTGAAGGTTTTACGAGTACTTATGGAAAGTATAAATTTCACGGGCAGCGCCGAGCTGCAACCAAACGGTGCTTGACGACGGCGTCAGTGTAACGGCCACAGCAGTTAGCCTGACAGCAAATTGATTAGAATAATTCAAATGTGATGAATAACTTTCATCATGTAACCACATAGTCCGGTGAGTGCGCCATTCGTTAGGGCCGCTAGGGTTTATGATAGGACTGTGCACTGGAGAGAGACAACATATCAAGGAAATGCATTACACCAAACATCTTTGTCGCAAATGGAAACGGCCCCACACACTCTGTGACAATTGTCATGAAAAAGTGCAGCTGTCAGAGCCGTACTTCTCTGCTTTGAATTTGTGTCTTGACATTACAGTAAATGGGACTGATATGAAGGCTGTTTAACTGTGGTGAAGTACAGATGACTGTACAGCTGAAACAGCAGGACAATCAATTACACACACACAACTTGTCCCAGATATCCCAAGAGAAGGTCAAAGGTCAAATATATAGATTTGTTTTGCCTCCCATTGCCCTGCGTTAACCTGACATCTAAAGAAGGCAAGGTTAAATTACTTATTCATTTATTAAGATTTTACTATATTTTCTTCTTCTTGTGTGTGTTGATCCATAAGAAGATATATATTGTGGTTTATACAACCAAAAAACCATCTCAGTGTAGTTTTATATCTCCTCTCTCAGACTTCTCACTGGAGCTCTAGTAACAACAGATCGGTGAACCAATCAGAAGAGAGGAGGCTCTGAGCCTCTCTTCTGATTGGCTGACTGTTTTCTGAATGATCTGATAAAAATAAAGCAGATTTCAGGTAAACACTCAGAGAAACCAAATCCTGCAAAGTTGGATGGTGGGTCCATGTGGTGGACTTGGGGTATGGCTAAGAGTTGTGGCTGCTTTGTTGTGACATCACAAAGTTACAGAAGTCCTGACGGCTGGTTTTAAGGCTCAGTCTCTGAATACAGGCTGTGTGCGACTGAGGCTTTGATACTTTCACAGTATTAATATAGAACCTAGACCTGATCTATAATCACACTACACATGGACATCCACATTTATAATATATGGACCTTTAATTCAGACACTAAGCTAATCTGCTTCATCATGACTGATGATTTATGATTGTGATAAATTTGAAAGTGACCTGACAACAGGGGCAAAGAACTCCACAAACACCATCAGATTTTTATTCAAACATGACTTAACTCTGGCTGAGCCCTGTGCATGTGTCCAGACGGAAGCATAATTACATCACCCATAAAAAGAAGCCGCCTGTTACAAATAGGTTGATGAAGAGTCAATCAAAATGCTAACACTGTATATTTCAGGTAGTTAAAGGTAGTGTTGAAGTAAATAGCATTAGCATAACTTAATACCAATTGCACATCTTTGTAAAGCTAGTGAAATAACCATCGCTGTTGTCTGCAGAGCACGAACCAGAGATCTGATTGCATTTGAATTCTTCACTCACAGTCATTAAATACATTATCACAGTAAAAACCTGCAACATGACTGATGTGTTCTTCATTTTCTCTCCTCAGTGCAGACACAGATAAAAGCTGCTAAACGTGCAGAAATTTTAAAGGGAAAATGGCACTTTAAACATGCAACCTGCTAATGATGAGAGTTTGGTTGCACAACAATGATGATCGAGTGAGTGAGTGAGTGAGTGAGTGAGTGAGTATCACAGCTACACAATGATGATTTACATCAGGGTATGAACTGATGGCCTCAGGGTTCGAGGTGCTGACCACATGCTGAGAACGCACCCACCCCTCCCTGCCCTCGTTCCCTGTCACCTCTTTACTGTCGCTATCTACTAAAGGCAAAATGAATATTTAGAAAATACCCCTGATACCTGTCAGACGCTTGATAATAAACTCTTATCACGCAGCCTTCCAACTGAACCAGACCACACTCTACCTCCACAGCTGCACATTTTTATCTCCTCTAACGACACACACAAAATCTGCGACAGGAGCGCTTCCATTCAACAGACAGAAACTTAAGCAACCAACTGGTGAGTTCTGGTGAGCAGCGGCTCAATTCAGCCGCTGGTTATTAACATTTAATCAAGTGGATCTCCTGCCAGTTGGAAAACTGTGAATCACATCAAAGGACATACAGGTGACAGTGGCAGGTGTTGCCTTGAGTTCACCTGATAAATTGTTGAACATCGTTCCACAAGAACAGCAGAAAGTGCATAATAAAATGAATCACTCCACTGTTCCAGCACCGGCTCCACTTCTCCAAAAAGCAGAGAGATGTGGTTTATTGAAGGCCATTTTCACTCCTCTAAAGACTCCTGTTACACGTGTTTGTCTGCCAGTTGTTATCACTGTGGCTCA
This sequence comes from Seriola lalandi dorsalis, assembly GCF_002814215.2. Taxonomy (NCBI): domain Eukaryota; kingdom Metazoa; phylum Chordata; class Actinopteri; order Carangiformes; family Carangidae; genus Seriola; species Seriola lalandi. Next base: position 515,455 of record NW_019525240.1, on the reverse strand, counting down.
AGAGCTGCATTTGCAGTAACTTTTAAAGTAATAATCAGTGACATTTTCATATGAATAAATGTCACTGTTGCTGCTTTTCTGTCACTGATTGTTAGAACGCAGCAGGGAGTCAACCTATAGCCAGTTCATGAAAGCTTTTACATCTACTGTAAATGGTGTAAAAAGCCAGAGTCTGCAAGGTCTTTCCTGGGTTTGAAAAAAAAAAAAAAAAGAAAGAAAGAAAAGAAACCCTCGAGTGCATAGGAGGCGGTGATGCATTTAATGTTGTCTGTTTATTTGGAATCAGAGTAGGATGAATTGTGTTGGTTAGCAGATTGAGGTTTATGGCCAGATCAGGGTTTGGATTTGTGGACGTTTAGTTTAGGGCAGTGGTTTCCAAACTTTTTAGCTCGTGAACCCCTGTCACAGCTTGTATACATCCACCGAAGAGTGAGTTCCCCTCTGGATGTCTAATGTTTTGAGTCAAATACCTGCAAAGGGTAAAACTATCTAGTATTTTAAAGAAAAGCAATAATGGAAGTACAGAAAATGAATTTAAATGTGTGACAGAGGAACATTTTTCTTGTTTTCCATCCCTTTAATAATCGTGTGACCCACTGGAGGGGTCCTGACCCCCAGACTGGAAACCACTGCTTTAGAGTAAATGTTACAGGTTAAGTTTTATGGACTGGATGTTGCTCTAAAATGCTAATGGAAAAATAAGGAAGCGTCTGTGTCCTTGATCTCCACATCTCCTCGCACACATCAAGTCACACCTTCTTTCAGGATGCCACTCAAACGTCACGCGCATCTGCATCCTTTGCAATTTGTCACTGCCGCATCTCGTGCCGCCATTGGCTGTTGCCAAGCAACCTGTGTGTCTTACAGACTATTTCCCATGATAAATTAGCTGGGCTGTTACTATGCCAACAGAATTTGTTACTTAATTAAACTGATTCGGATCGCAATTGGCTGGACGGGGAGAGAGAGAGACAGAGAGAGGCAAAGAGAAAGCGAGAGAGGGAGAGACAGGCCATGACACACACACACACACAAACACACACACACACACCCACACACACACACACACACACGTAAGTGAGATGAGGCAGAGAGAATCCACAGAGGAATGACTGTTATTAGATCGGCTGAGATATTGAAATGGTCAGGCTTTGTAGACGAGGGCAACAAAAGAAGAAAGGTGGAAAAAGAAAATAGAAAAAAAGAATAGAGTTAAGAAAGAAAAGAAAAAAAACAAAAAGGAAAAACATCACCCATCTGAAATTAACAAGGCCTTGATGCCTTCAGAGGTGATTCATTTTTTCTTCTCTCTCTCTGCTCTTAAGAGAAATGTATTTTCCTTGACAACAAATGTGTTTTTTCTCTTCCTCTTCTATTCTACTTTTATTCAGATGAGCTGCAGGCAGGTCCGGCCGCACAGGTGGTGAGGGACTCCACCGTGGTGCAGCGTTAGAAATTGAGGCCCTTTTTGCTGATGTGACTGAGGGAGAAAGGTCAAACATGACTTATAATTCCAGTATGTGTCAAAAGTGACCACCTAATTCCACAGGTAGACCGCAACGATGTCTGCAAGCAGCAGACCATGTTTTATTTCTTAAACACCTCCCGCCTCCACCCCACCTTCCACACTGCACTGCTGCAGCTGAAGTGGTCTGGGCAATTGCATTGTGTAGCGTAGCATACGCCGCCACCGGGCTTTGACCGCTAAGCGAAGAAAAGAAAGAATGGCAGAACAATTTGGCCATCGGAGCAAGACCAAACGGCGGGGAGCGGCGAGCATGTAATCTCCTAATTTGGAGCATCACGGCGCCAGATCCCCGCCTGCTCACCGCATTCTCGTGGCCTCACCTATAGCGGTAGGCATGCTCTTATTTCCATAACTTCCTGACAAAACCATTTTGTCCTGCCTGATTGGGCCTATTTGCATCAGACACCTCTTCTGCATATAGATTGATGGGTTTAATCAGCGAATCAGGGAGAGCGCTCAGACATCAATCAATGTCACACCGCTCTGTCTTGCTTTCAGTGGTAGTAGCCATGTTTTTTTTTTTTTTTTTCTTTTTCTTTTTTGGTCACTCTCTGGTTCTCTTTCTCTCCTCCAGCCCTCCTGATGTTCTGCTCACATTCATCAGGGAATGCCGGGGAGGGAGATGAGGGAGTCCTCTCTCTGTTCCACACTCTACTGTGAGAGCTGATTGTGTTTGCAGAAAAAGACGAAAGGAAGTCATGGTCACTACCACAAGCCTTGTTCTTATTTTTACACTCTGTTCATCCACATTGTTCAATTCTCTCATCAGCACTATTGACAGGTGATCTTTTCTATCTCAGAGACATTTGTGCTGCTTATCTTCCCTCTGCAGAGATTCCAGGAAGGATTTTTTATTTTTTTTTTGGGGGGGGGGGATGTAATGAAACATTTTTATTCCTGATGTGTCTTTTTTTTTTTTTTTTTTTTGACTTGTACATGTGCAGCAGAGAAAGAAAGATCACGGACATGTTGACATTAACGAGGCGACTTTACTACAGCTTTCAAACATTATCATGTAAACTCGGTGTGCTGCTCTCAGTTTCCCTTTTTGAAAGAGAAACACTGTTTCCACCTGCTAATTACAGGGTTTCTCAAGTTCAATTTAAGACTTTTTAACACCTTTTTAAATCCACTTTGTGACATAATATCTGTTTCAGTGTCAGAGTATGACAGCATGATGGGAAACCAGTAGGGACAATATGGACAAGAATTTATTATTATATCACATTTTCAACTGCTTCACAGGAGTATATAACAATGATTTCAAATGATATCATTAAATCCATTAATATGACCTGGACCTGGATTAGAAACTTTAAATAGACTGCTGAGTCCTCAAATCAAAAGTGAATTGAAGTTTTTGCTAAAATGAGTGTTAGCCCATGATGGTGACGGTCTTCCAGCTGCTCCGTCTTTTACTTTTATTGGCAGGGAATGTCTCCTGATGCCACAGTCGTCTCACTGTTTACGACCAACATCAGGAAAGAGAGAAGACTTTAGTAAAATGAATTCCTGATTTATTTTTTTTTAATACCGTTCATGATCCAATGTTTTGCTTTGTTTTATTGAAACCTGCAGATTCTTAATTCTGGTTATTTCTACTTTGCAGGTTTATGTTCAGTGTTCAGCCATCATCTATCAAATCTCTCTGTAAATGTTTCAAAATACCAAATTACCAAATAAATTATGAAATCGATCAACTTGAAGTGAAACAACAGGAAGTGTAATTGACAGTAGCTTAAAGTTGGATCTGCTGCATCTAAAGAGTGAGAGCAGGATTTCTGGAAAGAGAAACTCAGACAGCTCAGTCCATTGGGTGCAGAATTGATGCTATAAACATTAAAAGACAGGTAAACATGGTGAAAACATGAGTTTGATTAAACAGGAAACAGCATCAGACAACAGCAGATCAGATTAGAAAACAGGAAGTCAAAATAGAGAAAAGAAGGCCTATTTAAGGTCGGGGGTAAATAAAAGCAGGACTGAGACCTCAGCATACTTCCACATATTTAAAAATAACTGAACACACCTCTGTGTACACCGCTCTGTGGTTTGAGACAAGGAAGGTGGGAAATCAATGTCTGTGCAGAGGAGGGGTGAGTCAGGTCATCAAAAGGATCCCCATTCATACATGCACATGTAGTCATGCACTTGCGAGCATCAGACACACACACACACACAAACGCATGGCTCAGCCTCTGCATCTCTGTTATCTATACCCCATGTATATGCAGCAGACAGGTTGTGTGAGCTGTGGGGATACTTGTCGTGTGTGTGTGTGTGTGTGTGTGTGTGTGTGTGTGTGTGTGTGTAGATGCAAGAATATGAAACCCAACAATGAGCTGGCTGGACGGCCCAGCCCTGGGGACAGCAGGCTGGCCTGGAGGAGCGGCCTGCACCACAACATCCACATCAATAGGATAAGGCAGCTCATTAAAAATCCCTCTGATATAGATTGATGTGCCTGCCCAGTGCATGTTGCCACAGCTACCATAGGTGCATTCTGGGTAACTGTGACAGCGTTGGGGTCAAATCTGGCGAGGGACCTCAAAGACTCTGTGGCATCCTTCTGCTTCTGCCCAATGAGATGACAGTAATCCTTCATAGGTGTTCTACAGGACACTGTGCGATGTGAGTCCGGTCTGCATTGTTGTAATGTATCGTCTCAGTGGTCGATAGCAGGGAAGACTCATACACTATAGTCTACCACATGATGGTGATTGTATTATTTATTGTTATGAAAAACATGTTTCACCTCCACTGATATACAGCGACTGCAGAGAGTGTTCAGACCCCTTCATTATCTGCACATTTTGTGATGTAGGTTCAATCGTAAATGAATAAAATTGCAATGTTTGCCCTCAGCAGCCAGGACAGAGAGACTGGTCAGAGCTGATGAAGGATGAATGTTGAGAGAAAACCTGCTCCAGAGGTCCAGGAGACCTGAGACTGAGGCGATGGTTCACCTCAAAATGACCTGAACAATCAATTTGTAAAAAACTAATTCTAAAAACATGTTTTCAACTTTTCATTGTGGATTCTTGAGTGTAGACTGATGAGAAAAGGCCAGTTTTATTCATTTAAAATTAAATCCACAACAAAGAGTGCAAAAAGTGAAGGGGTCTGAGGGTACTGTACCTCTGTGACGTCACCCACAGGTTTCTGAAGAGCAGTTCTGAAGCTCAGAGTGAGCTGCTCCACCATCGCCACCTTGGCAGCGCATGACTCCTCCCCTAACTCCCAACTAATCCAAAAATGGTCAAAGAGATGACCACGTCCTCAAATATGAATAACAGGTGAGTTATATAAACAGGTGTCATGAAGGAGGAAATAAGCTCTAGAGACCAAAACAGTTTTTGCACCAGGCTGTAAACATGTTTATTTCTGCTGTAAAGTTGGACATTTTAACATGGGAGTCTATGGAGACTGACTCACTGTTGGAGCCAGACTCTAGTGGTCATTAGAGGAACTGCAGGTTTTGCTTCTTCAGTGTTGGCTTCATGTTTCAGCCTCGGAGGTTGATGTTTGGTCTGGCAGCAGTGTTGAGTAAGGTCTCACTTTACAGCTCAAAGTTCAGTTCAAGCAGATTAAAATGAACTGGTTCATGTTCAGTCAGTCATTAGTGTATGTGTTATCTACACTCACGTTCATGTTCATTAGTTGCAAAGTCAGACAGCAAAATTAAACTTAGCCCCATATACTTCCACATCTGGGCAGAGTGCAGCTGTTATCATCTGGTATTGACTGACAGCTGGAATATTTTCTCGCAGGAATTGGACCAAATGTGGAAATAGCATCTTACAATCATGCTGAATTAGTGTGGAGCCGGGTGTATACTGGGCCAGAAGAAAACAAGCTTTTTACGGATTTACCAAAAAACATGAACGCGCTGTTTTACCACATTCATGCACAACGCTGTGTCTGTATTTACATCATGTGTCACTTCAAGAGCAAGATGTTTCCAAAACTACTGGAGAACTGCCGTAATCAAATCACACTGTGTGAATCTGTGGATGTTCCTAGGTCTTAAGTTTGTTGCTGACCCCTGATCTTGTGTCTAGAACCATCATCACTGCTACAAAAGATGAGCTGCTCCCTCACCAGCACCCAGAGGCAACTGTTGTAAAAGCCCCTTCAATCAACTGGAACCGACCTGGACTGAACCATATCTGCCATCCTGACAACAGGGGTACGACGAAGTTAGTGGTTTTTCAATAACTTTCCTATACAGCCCCTTTCGCTCTACCATGTTACCACCATCCATAAATAACTAAATATTCACTAAATAAGCACTCAGTTAATCCACTTTCCCTACTCACCCCCTCACCCATCTCAGTGTTTGGCCACTTTCTCCTTTAGTGCCTGGAGCACATGGTGGGTATAATTAACAAAGAAAACCATTAATTTGTGGAAGTTAAAACTACTTAACTTAACAATAGTTGTTTATGTTTTATTTTGTAAGTAATGATGTTTTCTCACGGCAATTCTTGGTTGCTGACTGAACAATGGTGAAAACAATTAACATTCTGGCAAAATTGGGGACAATTTCCGCTTTGTTACATTGCTTCTGTAAAATCATAGACAATAAATGATCATATTTCCCTTTGCTGGATACATCTACAACTCAGATTGCAGAACTTACAGTAAATTTGCATGTGTTGGTGTCCACTAATGTGCTCGCTCCGACTTCAGTTGCAATCGCAGCACCTTCACTGTGAACCCATGTTGTGTGTCGTTCATGCCATACAAGTGTGCGGGCCGTGATGAACGCTGCAGCCTGTACGCCTCAGTGTTACTGTGAGGTCATGAGGCATCATTACGTGAATCTGTGTATTTTCCTCACAGTAGCAGGTTTGGAATCTGCAGCGCACTTGTCCTCCTGAAAGCTTCACGTATATGGTTCTCTACCTGAAATAATAATAGCACTATAAATGGTCTGCTCTCAACACAGAGCCCAGGCAGGCAGTGAGAAGCATTGTGCGTGTTCTCAGAGTCTGTCCTAACGTGCGTACGGTTTGCAAGACATCAGCTTAGCACAAGCAGTGGTAAGAGATTTAACAATAGTTGCTGTGTGCCAGCTTTTTACAGTCCACGCATTCAGCTGGCATCATGTCATTGGAGACTACCTGAGCTGAAATACTCTCCACATGCTAGACACACACACACACACACACACACACACACACACACAAAGCGTTTTGAGAAACAAAACCTGGCATTTGAGCATGGAGGTCCATAAATGATAGAGATTTGCAAATGGATGCTGTTCTCTCCTCCCGGTCACCCCTGCTTACATCCTTAGGCCTGTCGCTGAATTATGGAGCGAAACACTTCGCCTTTGAAAATATATATCAATCAAACATTCATGGCTGAGGAAGTCTCCAGACAATGGCACTGTGAAACCCACCCCACAATACACTCTGTGTCTGTGTGTGTGTGTGTGTGTGTGTGTGTGTGCTTGTGTGTGTGTGTGCTTACGGAAACACACTGGTTTGCCAATTAGAGCAGAAGCTGACCATCCTGTAAATATTTAAATGGTCTTCACATATTGTATACATGAAGCAGCAAAGCAGGCGAGCGTGCCAATGAACTCTGGGGAGGTCATGGACTTCATCCTTAAAGGTCCATATAGTATAAAGGTCTCTGTCCATGTGTTGTTTGATTATAGATCAGGTCTAGGTTCTATATTAATACTGTAAAAGTATCAAAGCCTCAGTCCAAAGAGAAATGCACACAGCCTGTATTGAGGAACTGAGCCTTAAAACGAGCCGTCAGGACTTCTGGAACTTTGTGACGTCACAACAAAGCAGTCACTCAGAGACTCTGTCACTCAGTCACCCCTCAGCCATGCCCCAAGCCCCACCCACCTAGACCCACCATCCAACCTTGCAGGATTTGGTTTCTCTGGTATATTTTTATTGGATCACTCAGAAAACACTGAGCCAATAAGAAGAGAGGCTCAGAGCCTCCTCTCTTCTGATTGGCTGACCGACCTGTTGTTACTGGAGTTTCAAAGAGAAGCCTGAGAGAGGAGATGTAAAACTACATTGAAATGGTTTTTGGTTCTTAAAACCACAAATATATCTTCTTATGGATCAACACTTCAAATAAAACGCAGGAGTTGAAGAAAAGATAACGCTTTAAACACCACTGAGACCTGCACCTTTAACAGGATCACTTGACAGCCTGAGTCTGAGGTACATTGCGATCGGCAGCCAGTCAAAAGATTACAAAGTGAACAAAGACGAAGATGTCGTGAGAAGTCGACAATCTCTTGATCATTTCATATCAAGAACCAGAGGAGAGTTTTATAAGAAGGCAGTCAGGGCATGAAGGTGAAGAATGACAGTCCCCACGGTTGAAGGGGGCACCTGTCCCCTCCAGCTGTACCCATAATACCTTTAATCGCAGGGTCCTCCTGCAGGCTGAAGCTTCACATCGTCCAACAGAAACTGTCCCAATGGTGCCCTGGTAAATGTGTCCTAAAGCTACCAATGCATTTTTAAGATGGTGCACTATGGTGCCAACATTTCTGGTTTCTGTCTCCTCCTGACTCATTTTGACACCGACTTGAACAAACCCACAAGGTTTTGGCTTATCACATTATGAAGATTTTTGTGCATCTGCATGTGTGATGGAATTTTGTTGTTGCGTGTATCTGCATTAATGTGTGTGTGTGTGTGTGTGTGTGTGTGTCTGTGTGTGTCTGTGTGTGTGTGTGTGTGTGTGTCTGTGTGTGTCTGTGTGTGTGGTTAGTGAGGCTGCAGGCTTGATGAGTATCAATGTTGCTGTTGGCTAACGTCCTCTTTGTGGTATTAGCAGGTGAGAAAATGGTTTCAACTTGGGGTGTGTGTGTGTGTGTGTGTGTGTGAGACAGAAAGAGAGAGAGAGAGAGAGAGGAGAGAGTGTTGGGAGGGGGTAGGAGCCGAATAAGGTTTACATTGCTGAGTGGCTGAGTGGGTGGTTACATTACTGGGCCTCAAGGTGCGAAAGCAAATCTGATGATTGCGGCGAAAGCGAGCCGGTGATGATGTTTCCGAAACGTCAGTTGAGATAAAAACCAGTGTGAAAGAGTGAGGAGTCAGTTAAAGAACAGCAGCCAAAAGAAGAGAAAAAAAGGTGTCAAGCTCTGAAGTGGTTCACACTACACATGTCACTGTGCAAGAGTATGCAGAACATCATTAGTCAGTGACCTGTTTGAGGTCACATGGACTGATAACACAGGATGTGTGCAGTGAAATCCGTTTAGATTCATTTTGAGAGGTCCTTCGACAATGTTATGTATGTATTTTTGATCCTAAACATGGGAGTCAGTTCTGTAGCTAAAGTTGAATGACATGCAGCAAAGGGCTACGGGTCTGACTCAAGGACTAAGCCCGTGTGCTACGTTCTCTACCAGGTGAGCCACCGAGGCATCTCCCAACTCTGAGATGATTTATTTATCATACTAAATAGAACTTCTCGCCAAATTGCCGTCATATTCAATATGGACATTTATGGTAACCAGAGTCTTTGTGATTTTCTTCGTCTTTGCCTTTATTAACCTTTGCATCCCCACCTACTTAAAATTTGGACTTAAAAAAACTTAAAACGACGAGCCCATAGGTCGTCTGTGCAGCAGGTTCCTATGACCCATATTTACGTTTTGTTGCTAGGCGACATCTAGTGTTGGTAGCAATGATGACAGGGGCACTATTTCAGGAGACGCCCTATAGGTCGTATCAAAAGGGTTGAAAAAATGACCCGTGTGGTTGTTCAAGTTGGAGGAGTTGTTGCACATAAAATATTGTCAGATTTAATAACGTTTGCTGGACACATTTATGCACCCCAGAGGATGAGCCCTTTCCAGGCAGGACACTCAGATTAGGGTGTTTTACACCTCACTACATTGGTCTGTGATTCAAGTATATATATATAAAGTCTGATGGAATGGAGATCTGAACACTCTGGAAAACTGCTACTAATTAGAAAACACTGCATCTTCATTGGTAATCTTATGCTGCACCAGTAAGTCAACCCAAAGCCAAACAACACAAACAAAAAGGCCATCACAGATTTTTGGACGACTTCGCCCTTCAGTCCCTATGATTACATTGAGACATTTTCCTCTCCATAATTTACTGCGACATAATTTCCCATTGGACTTCACTTCAGACTGATGTCGGCCACTTCAGCTTCAAAATATATCACATTATGGAAGAAATGATAGCAATTCATTGGACCTTTACATTGCTATCTACTGTAAGAACTCTTGTTTGAAATGTACACGGTGCGGCCCAAGCTTTTTCAGGATGCAGTGCTGCAGCTGGATCCAACAGGATTCTATAAACAACTGGGGTGATGTCCAGAGTGGGACTGACTGCGTTTCACATGAAGCACTCTCAAAAGCCATTCACACTTGCCATATGCAAAATGCTTTCCTGTATGCTGCCTTTGTTGCACAGCCTTGTCCTTGAGTGTGAATAGCTGTTTGCTTGATTACTCCAGAAGTCATTCATTCGATGGCCTTAGCTTCTGTTTTTTTTTTTTTTTTTTTTTTTTTGTCTTCACGAGAATCTTTGCAACGTGTGTTTGCTGTGGTTCATTACTGCAGCGAGAAGCCAGAGAAGAGGAACTCATCAAAGAGAGTTATTTCCTCCACTCTGTTCAGCCAAGGTTCCTGGGATAAACGAGTGGTGAGGGAGGAGGGCAAGAAGAAAGAAAAAGAAAAGAAGAAGCGATAACTCAAGTCAAATTTTATTTATATAACCCAATATCATAAATCACAAATTTGCCTCAAGGGGCTTAACAGTCTGTACAGCAATAAAACCATCTCTGTCCTCAGACCCTCAGATCACAGAAGGAAAAACTCCCCTTTAACAGGATGAAATGGAGGAAAGCTCAGGAAGAGCGACAGAGGAGGATCCCTCTTCCAGGATGGACAGACAGGAAGTAGATCTTGTGCGTACACAATAATGCAACATAGTAGATTTACATTGTGGACAATCAGTACTGCAAACATACATGATGCATACGAGCTGTGAAGATGCCGAGCAACTTCCACAGGTGCTGCCAACAGACCTGAGCCACATGACCTCCTCTCCGCCATGAAGACCTCATTACACATCATTCACAAGTCAGGGAGGAGGAAACAAACACCCAGAGGGAGAGAGAGACAGAAGGAGGGTGCTGGGACTCCAAAACATCTGGAATGAGACACTGACAGCCAGGAGAGGGGAGAGGTCCCGGGATGGCCGATAGTCCAGCGCAGAGAAGCTGAGTTACAAGAGAGGATTGGGAGAGAAAATAAGGGGAGGGGGAGAAAGAGGAACATAGCCTGGATGCTCATGTGATTGAGGGAGCAAACAAACAGAGTCAGAGAGATGCAGAGGTTTTCACAAAGTTTGCAGTAATCTTGTTGGCTGAGAGCAGGGACTGCTTTGTTGTGACATCACAAAGTTCCAGAGGTCCTGACGGCTGGTTTTAAGGCTCAGTTTCTGAATACAGGCTGTGTGCATTTCTCTGTGGACTGAGGCTTTGATACTTTCACAGTATTAATATAGAACCTAGACCTGCTTTATAATCAAACAACATGGGACATCTACCTTTAGAATATAAGGAGCTTTAAAGCCTGATCTGACATGGACAGTGAGCCAGTGAAGGGAAACTAAAGCTGGTGTAATGTGGTCAAATTTTCTACAATTAGTGAAAACTCATGCTGCAGCATCTGAACCTATTGAAGACGTTTAATATAGTACGAGGCCAGAAAACAAAGTGTTACAATATTCAAATCTCAGTGGCATCTGCCATGGAGAGAAAAGACTGAGGAGGTAGGTGAATAAGGAAGTCTCTGTGATGTCTTGAAGTGCCGATCGAAGGAGAGGGTGGGATCAATATGACACCCAGATTCTTGACTGTCAAACAATGACAAATCTCACGGTTGTTGGGCGTTACTGCCAATGACCAGAATCTCAGTTTCATCTGAATGTAGAAGCATGGAAGTTTAGAGACAGTGGACAAACCGATGTCTTGTTAATGATTTGAAAAGAGTCGTCAGCCTGTACATTCACATACTGCTGAGTATCGCCAGTGGAAATTAATTCCGAGACTGTGTGTAATATGGCCAAGAAGTAAACAAGAGGTCGCCCATCTCTAACGTAACCACGCGTTGATAGGAATGTGATTGGAGTTTTGTCTTACCATGTTCCCACCTCTCATTTTACACATGTATTTATAGAAGAGGCTAATTTCGCCTCTTCCGCTCCATATGTCATTAGTTCTCGTAGAAGGTGTGAGGCACAGAAACACACAACAACAGTGTCTTATCAGGTCTGAGCCCTCATGCTCCTGCCTCCGAGACAGTGTGTGTGCTATTGTCACCGCTGCTGTGGTTTACACCCTATGGTTGATTTGAAATGGGGAGTGTTGGGTTTCACAAGGAGAGGGCAGCATGAACGTCTCATTATCAGGTACAACAGGTGAGGCGTGAGAACGTCGGGCAATGCTTAATCAGGAGACGGCTTTGCATAGTCCAAGCAGCATGGAATCCTCTCTCTGGAGCGTTTGTGAAGAAGCTGCAAATAAGAGTTGGCAGCCATTGTCAGCACATAGCTGCAGGTAGCTCTCACATCAACTCTCTGATTTGATTTCCTGAGAACAAACAAGCTATAAAGTAATAAAACTGAAAACAGCAGTGACTGTCACAGTCAGTCTTTCCTGACCTCTGGACAAGAGAAAGTTCCCTCAACAACTATGGTTGATATGGATCACCTGACTTTTTCTTATAGTCGAACAGCAGGTGAAGAAATTCTCTCAACTTAAGCTGTGGTGAATAAAAGGTATCTCGAAAACAAAGGTAAAAATTAGCATGAAACATGTTATGGACATTTGTGATATCCAGAGCGTAAATCCTAATTATTGTAGTCACCTTCTGATCTTTCTTGTGCTTCCATCAAACCAAGGTTTCCAGAAATAAATAGATTTCAAAGGCATATTGACCTGTAAACTTTGCCTTAGTGTAACGCCTAGGACAAAATGTCAGCTTTGCACACGTGGCCGAGTGCATTTATTGACCTACTGAACTCTTGAAGCGACTAAAGTACGGTCAGCATCCAAACTGACTTCAGCTGACTACTATTTGACATTTAGTGGACATACTGTATACTCATGGTAAATGGACTGCACTTATAAAGTGCTTTACAAGCCACATTCACCCATTCACACTACACTTTTTTGTACATATATAGCACTTTTCTACCACACACGCACACATCAGGAGAAATTTGGGATTCGGTATCTTGCCCAAGGACACTTTGATACAGGACTGCAGGAGACGGGAAGTGAACCATTGTTTTTTTCCCTCAGCTAACATGCGTCTATATTCTAATAGGTAAACGGGTGAGTTATCAGGCTAACATTAGCTAATTAGCATCACGTACAAAGTACAGCTGAGGCTGATGGAAATGTGTTTTTAAGTGATGGATGGTGACAAAGAAAAAGTCATTGGTATGCTGATTGTTCCACCTCTTTAGTGTTGTGAGGTGTGATGAAGATCGCAGCCACCAGTGGCCACTAACAGGGCTCGAGACATTTACTTCATCACATACAGAAGCAGAGAGACTGACAGTATTTTTTACAGTCTCTTCAGCTCAGCCTCCAGTTCCCAAACATTTCACACAGTTAACCTGTTCATCCAGGCTGCTAGCATCAGATGAGTCATTTTTATGTTGAATTCAAGGATGAACTGATTAGATTTTGGTGGTCAAAGGTCAAGATCACGTTGACCTCACAAAATATAGTTTTGACCTTGTGAACACAATATGTCATTAACGCCTTGAGGGAATTTCTTCAAATTTGGGGAAAACATTCACCTGGACTCACGGACAAACTGATGGGATTTCGGTGTCTAAAGTTCAAAGGTCAAGGTCACAGTGACCTCACAAAACATGATTTTGGCCTTGTGAACACAATATCTCCAGAATTCTTCAAGGGAATCCCTTCAAATTTTGCAGAAATGTCCACTTCGGCTCAAGGACAAACTGATAAGATTTTGGTGGTCAAAGGCCAAAGGTCAAAGTCAGCTTCACCTCACAAAATACTTTTTAGCCATAACTCTTCACACAGCAATTATGAAAAAATTTCACATAAATGGTTGATATTTTCTATGACTCTGGATAAACAGGGATGTAACCTGAAACTAGTCTGAGTGCAGGAGGCAGACAACCACCAGGAGGTTCTAGTTCAGCATTAATTATGCCTGAAATGTGCTTTTACTCCTGCACCTTTGTCTTCCGCACACTCAAACGCTTTTAATAGAGCTAGCTGTGGAGAGGACTTGTTAACTCTTCACTGCAGTTCGGGGGAGATTTATGAGGGGTTTGGGAGTCCAAAAGGCAACTAGTTAACCCCCAAACATTAGTATCTGTTATGAGCTCATACGTTGACACAAGGTTTGAGTGGCAGAGACAGCGGTGTCTGGAGTGTTTCCCTGTAGAGAGGCCTACATCATCATTTAAATATTTCAATCCCTGTGTTTGTGTCAGGAAGGCAACTCTCACAGACTCCCTGCCGTTCTCTGTTAATGAATATTAAGAGGGACATTTTCCTGAGGGTGAGGCCCCTTTTATTTATTCCCTTTATTGTTTCAAACTCACTTCTCTCGCGCGCTTGGTCTCTCTGCCTCTAATTTAATTGTGCGCTCATCAGCTTGCGTGGCGTTTGCATCATTACACTGTGTTGACCTGGCTGAGATCAAGCAGAGGATGCAACGAATGTGCTGTGCAAGACAATAATAGAGAGGATGAGCCAAAGCATGAAACCAGCTCTTTGGGTTTGGAATCAAAGTAAACAGTATACAGTTCTATGGATACTAAGAGAGGAAAGGAGCGTGAACTGTAACAATCTTAGATTTGCAGCCACTATGCTACAAGCCCACCAACTACACATGTGCTCCTCCAAGCAGACCGAAAGAAAAACTAGAAAGAACTATAACAGCAACAACAACTACTACGCATTTCTGGTTTCTGCAGCTCTGTGTACACATCCACAAGAGAGTATAATTGAGGCCTGAGAGTGATCAGACCCATCAGAGCAAACTCCTTCTCTGTCTTCATAGTCCTAGACCCGTCTGCATCATCCGACATAGTGAACCACCAGATCCTCCACCCTTACAGGGTGACTTTCTGTGTTCGCTACCTGTCGTGTCCGACCTGATGGCTCCTGCTACGAGGTGACATAGGAAGGATTGGTGCCTCCTACAGGAGTCCACGGGGTTCCGCCTGCTTCTCTGCTACAGAAGGAGACTTGGTGCTGACATGGAGGCTTGTATTGCTACTTGTCCAGCTGACATTTCTGAGTGGATGGCCAGGCTCCACCTAAACTGCAACATGGACTAAGTTTCTGTTCCTCCAGGGGAAAGGCGTCCCTCATCTAGACCCGCGGGATCGCCATGACAACTTCATGACCAACTTGGATGCAAGGAACCTGGAGGTGACCCCTGATGATGAACTGTCTTCTGGCAAAGATTGCAGCAGTAACCCGCTCCTAACAACCACTGCCTCCGGACGTTTGTACATCCAATCACACTGAGGACAGTGTGGTCACTCATTTCTGTCAGACTCTGTCCTGGCTTCACAGTGGACGAACGTCACAACACGACGCACGTAACTTTAATGTCTTCATTGGATAGGACGGTGAAAGCAGACAGGAAACACGGGGACGGAGAGTAGGGGAAGGACATGCCGCTAAAAGTCAAACCCGCCAGGAATCGAACCACTGCTCGGGAAATATGCAATCACAAGCGCCTTAACCACTCAGCTAGCTGGTCACATCAATCATGTCAGGAGTTTTGATTATCAGGAAACCCTGCAGCAGATGTCGGGTCTTCAATCATGTTGACTAAATTACTACTAAAACTCAACACTTAAACATTTGCCTGTTGTGTCCGTTATGTAAGAGGTTTCATTGGATTTTGTGATAATTGACACGGTCTTAACCCTCCGGTCCACGATCTTGCCACTTTCCGTGTTTGATGGTTAACAGGCTGATAGCTAGTGAAATTTAGCTCAATCCCAGGGCAGGCTAACTGTTAGTTTCCTCCACAATTCCTTTCAAATGTCATACTCATCATTTTTAACATAAATAGTAAAAATAACTGTAAGCTGGTGAAGCCTCGTGAGTTGGCAATGTCGCAAAACAGCCGGTTACAGTGAATTCTAACTACACCGTAAAACAGCCAATTCCTATAAGCCTAATAATGTTTGAACTTACATGAGTTGTTTTAATATTGAAAACAACACATATACAGTACTCTGTAGTAGGCTTTGTGCTCACTCAAAGACAGTTTGAGGAACATTCAATTTAAAACATGATATTTTAACTAATTTACTTGCGAACCACTAGGGGTCGCTTTAGAAAGGCTGTGCTAAACTAAAATGATCAGATAAGTGAACATGGTAATTATTACCTGCTAAACATCTCTGAATATCTTAACAGCAATGATATCTCTCAGCTGATGAATAGAATTACAGCAGTGTCTGCAAACTTCTGGCATTCACGTCCTCGTGGTTGTTTCCTCCAACGACCAGACAAGTTGCAGGAAATTTGGCCACAGTCTCTACTTCCTGAGTTACAGTGTTGAATAATGACCATAAGTGTTTTTGCAGAACATTATGATGTCACAGTGAAGTTGACCTTTGACCTTTTGATGCCTCTGGCTCTGACTGTGCTGAGGCATAAAAATCTAGCATTAACACCAATAAAATCACATTGTCTAACTTAAAATGAGCAATAGGAGATGCTGTTTGTATCTGTTTGTTAATGAATGGTATAAATATGTAAGATAATAAAAGTTACTGTATCCAATGTGACTCGCAGGGATAGCATCTTAGAATAAAGTGTGAGTGTGATTAATGGGAGGTTTTTCACTGTTGTTCCCATTGTGCCGACGCTTTGCGAATGCAGCAGGAGCACAGCCTCATAGAGACACTAACAAGTCTGTGGACTGAGTTTCAAGCATTTTTTTAATGCACTTTTCAGCTGCTTTCCTTTGTAAATATTCCTGGCCTCAGAGTTGTTTTTTTACATCTGCACATGCTCACACACACTCAGTGAGGCAGCTGCTGTGGGTGCAGATTATTCCATCAATGTCAAACTTCAATGACACTTGTCATCTGATAAGGTTTGGTTTTAATAAATGAGGGACGAGCAGCCAAGCTGAGTGCAGCAGTTTAACCCCCTGTATGCACGGCACAGCACGGCGTCAGGACGACGCCTCCTACATCACCTACACAGCCTTCATGGTCAGAAACAGCTCTATCCTCACATTCATCAGCCGCAGCAGTTCAGAGCTTCACCACTGAGTTGCAGCTGCTGCAGCTGGAGAAATGGTGAACTGTGGCTCTGATGTCCCATGACAGCTAACATGTCCTAACAGGTCTGCTAAGTTATTTGTTTAAAACATTGGATGACAGATTTAGCACATATTCAAGCGCGAGTGACATAAAATGCCAAGCACATTCATGCACATTCTCGTGGCATACGTGGAGATGCACAAAAATGAATTCTGGTGACAGTGGCTCTAGTTAGTTGTGTCTGTTTTGACACAGTGCATATGAAGAAAAATGCTTTGGCGCTGTTGCTGCTTCTCCCTCCATAGAAGAGTTACACAACAGTAGATTGGTGTGACGCAACTTACCTGACGGTGTCTTCCAGTTCTGACTCACCTGTTCTGTTTGGGTGTTAGTTCACTGAAGCTGACAACAGCCATGCTTATCTACCCAGCATAAATGTGGGAAACTCAGTCATACACTGATGGAGCAGCCATCTGAGGCAATTCAGGGTTCAGTATCTTGCCCCAAGGACGCTTCGACACATGGAACCACTGACCCTACAACCGATGGACGACCCGCCACACCCCTTGAGCCACTGCTGCTCAAATGTATAAGTCTTGTGTGATATCATTTATAGGGTCAAAGAGAGAAAGCTAAAGAGGTGGGAAACCATTAATGGAGACGAATAAGATTCAAACCCACAAAACTTTATTCTAAAGGTCCATATAATATAAAGGTAGATGTCCATGTCTTCTTTCATCTTAAACAGCTCTCAGCCATGCCCCAAGCCACGCCCACCTGGACCCTAAAACCAACCTTGTAGGATTTTGTTTCCCCTAGTGTTTACCTGAAATCTGCTATATTTTTACCGGATCATTCAGAAAAGGCTCAGAAAAGGCTCAGAGCTTCCTCTCTCCCGATTGGCTCACCGACCTGTTGTTACTAGAGCTCCAGAGAGAAGCCTGAGAGAGGGGATGTAAAACTACCCTGAGATGGTTTTTGGTTCTTAAAACCACAAATATATCTTCAACACTTTAAATAAAACACAGAAGAAGAGGAAAATACGGAGCTTTAAACATCACTGAGACCTTTAACACTGAGCACCTTTAACAGGATCAGTTGACAGTCTGAGTCTGAGGTACATTAGGATCGGATGGCTCAACACTTCAAATAAAACACATGGAAAGTGCAACATATGGACTTTAAATTTGAATGAAGATGTTTCCAGAGATCCCACATACAGGGAGATGGACTGGACTCTGGTGATCTTGTCCTCCTACTTTAATGCCGCTTAAAAGGAAATGTTTACGGGGTGATCGGGGGCTCTGGAGGTTCATCTCATCCTAACATGATGTAGTTGTTGTTTTTCAGTCTGTTTCCTGATGAACAGCTTCAGTCTGTATCTGGCAGTGACGGTGACAGCAGGAAGACACACGGCGTCATGGAGCTGCTCTCAGCGACACTCTTGCTTGAGCTCATGATAGCCCTCAGCTCCTTTATGAACCAATATTCCTCAATGCTCTGAGACTTTTTTGAACATCTGTATAATGTCTTTTGTGTTTATTAAGCCCTCGCAGATTACCTTCTCTTTCCCCTGGTGCTTAACCTGCTTCTTTTATATATTGTGACCATGAAAACAGTTTCCCTTTTCTTTTCACTCTCTGCACTGTATAATGATTATTGAGGCCTGCGAGCTGCTGGAATTTAATTTCTCCACATAAATCTCCACAATAGGAAAAGGAAATTAAAGTTGCCATTACTGTCGGCGGTATTATCGTATCCTCACTTAACCTGCCATTCAGGAGGAATGAAACATTTATACTGCAGCCCCTCCTTCCTCCTCAGCCCTTGTGTATCGTTGTGTGATCTGTGTGTGTGTGTGTGTGTGTGTGTGTGTGTGTGTGTGTGTGAGAGAGAGAGAGAGATTGAGGGATAGGAGTAAACCAGGGATATTGATATTTAAGAAACTTATATTTTGACGAAGCCAGCCTTTAACCGAACATGTTTTGTGCAGGATCTACAGAACAGATCTGACGTTCATGTGAAAAGGTTGGAATTTTTTGGGAATTGTTTCTTGGAAGGCAGTTTTGTTTCTTCATCTATCGTTCCCACCAGCTAATCTTCTCAGTAATCCCTGGCCAGCTCATAATAACAATACCTTGAATGCACACACACACACACACACACACACACGCACACGCACACACACACACACACACACATGGACTAAAAAAAAAAAAAAAAAAAAGAAAAAAAAATCAATTATGCTGGCCCTGACCAGAAGTGTCTCATTATTTCATAGGCAATAACCTGAATGATAGAGTAATAAAGAGCAATTTATTTGGAGAGGGGGAAGTGAGGGGGAGGGATGAGCAGAAGATGGATGTGTTCAGATAGACAGATCTAATTAGCCTCATCCGAGCTGCAGCTAGCCGCTCCGCTCAGACTAATCCTGGGCTACAGCTAATGACCAGCAACCTACACCTCCTCCTCCTCCTCCTCCATCAGCCTCGGGCTGCGTCGGTCCTGCCTCTGTGATGTGGGGATGGACAGGCCTGGTACGTAAGGATGGAAAGAAAAACAGTGACCGGAACTGTACAATATCACGTTTCTACAGGGCTTAGTTCACTGCAGTTTGTATGTTTGTATTTCTTCTGATGGTCAATTACATTTCTTTATAATTCCCATAGTAAACAGACAGGCTCTTCTTACTGTGTGTGTCAGTGACTCATTCTAACTTACTACCAGTTATTTTCTTTTTCTATGACATTCCTATAATATCCATACCCCCTGTCATGATTTACTGTTTAAGTGCAGACTTAACTTGTCATTGTAGTATTTATGTAATATTTTTATGGTGTATAATGGGACAGATTTTCCTTAGCGCACTAACTTGCTGAGCATACTACATATTAAGAAGAAAAGAAGTGATAGAAATAGAAGCAAAACAGGAGTCAACATTGGTGTTTGTTTCCGCCTCTGGAGACAGCTGTCGGTGAGTAAATGAATGAAGTTTGATGCCGAACTCACAACGTTTCTTTTATTCTGGTAGGTAAAGCTGCTAATGCTAACATTGCTTATGTAGCAATAGCTAAACATGCAAATGGCTCCTTTAATTGTCAAGTCTATAAAAGCTGAAACATTTAAATGGCTTGTTTTGCTTGAACAACAGTAAAAAAAAAACATGCTCAGAACACCAGCATCTGAGAAGTCGGAACCAGCAGGTTTAACTTTTTGTTTTTAAAAAAAAAGATTTACAATTGATTGGTTGTCAAGGTTACATCAACTTGATTAATTTGTCACAGCAGCAGCATCACTGCAGCCACATGGATGTGGTGTTACTTATGTTACTGATACATACATGTATCAGCAAAATATTGTTTGCTTCCAGAATATCTGACGTTGCAGAACATGTTGCATGGTTCTGTTCGGACTCACACAGATCCTGGTTCAGATTAGCGGAACGATCTCAACCACCTCCTGCTGACTCCACTGCTGTTACTGAACATGATCTAGGCAGTGGTAAAGTTACCTATACCATAGACACGCGATGGAGGATGGAGTATGACGGGATGTATGAGTATAGCTATAGAAAAGAGATTCTTAGTAATGTAAAATACAACCCAGATAGCAAAAAGAAAATTCTGCTCCAACATATACCTCAGTCTTTGGCCCGAGTCTGGCCCAAGCGTGGGCCACATGCTTGTTTTCTTGTGTATTTTGCGATTTGGGAAATGTTTATTTTGAGGAGACATTGATAGTAAATTTATCATAACCTTCAAATACATAATGTTTTTAATGAATTGAATGTAATATTTCTTTAATTTTCCCATAGGATTTTGAGTGGTGTTATTTATGTGGATGGCACATAGTGTGAATCCAGAGGTTGATCTGTATTTGTCCTCTGTCTCGTGCAGAGTGTGAGGCGTGGCCACAACATATTCATAAAACATACTCATTATTAACATCACTGGCTTTATTGTTTGTTTGTCACAACCCCTCTGTTCATTTACACACCGAGCATGTTTATATGTTTGCGCTGTGTATTTGACATTGCACAAACCATTCAGCATGAGTATGCATGTAATTAATATTGCTGATTTATTCACAACAGAGAGAGAGAGAGGGAGAGAGAAAGAGAAAGAGAGAGAGAGAGATAACAGGCAAATTAATCTCAACCTTAAGGGAGAGCAAAGAAAATGAGGACAGGGGAGAGGAAAAAAATTGGCCTTTGGACGGCTGCCATCACTCAATTTACATCTGTTTACTCTCTCCCTCTGTGACCTTTCTGTCATTTCTGGGCGGCTGAGGTTCGCTGACCCATCTCCCTCTCCTTTTATCACTCCTAAACTGCCTCCATCTCTCCGTTATTCCCCTCTCTCCAGGATTAACATCTCCCCTCCTTGATTTCCCGTCTTATTTGTAGGAGCTAACGAGTCGGTAGACGGGGTTCAGGGAACTTCTTTTACAGGGCACATGTTTTAAATTAAACATAATGCCACGTCCAGGCCCACTGTGATTGTTGTGAAGGAAGAGAATATGAAAACATGCGACCACCGCTGCCATGTCTTTTCTGGATGCAGCTGTATTTGAATAGTGTTTAGACTCCGAAGCCGTCGCCTCTCTTTCTGCCACCACACCTTCCTCTTTCTCCTCCGCTGTGAATCCGTCCTTTGATAAAAGCCACGTTAGCCTGACATCCAGAGTCATTTACTGGAGATTGCTGCATGATGGCTAATTCAGTTCCTTTCAAATGCTAATGGCCACACTCCTGCCACCACGCTGGCAACTCCTCTTTTATTGCTCAACATCCTCATTACAATGGAAGGGAGAGTGTGTGAAGAACTCTCTCTGGCTTTATGTGCTTGTGTGCGTCTACCTGTGTGTGTGTGTGTGTGTGTGTGTGTGTGTGTGTGTGTGCATCGCCACAAGGGGGAGTTGAGAGTTGGTGATTTGACACTTTTTTTGACAGAGGAGGAGACAGGAAGAGAGGGAGATAAATTTGAAGGGGAGAAAGGTGGAAGTTGGAGATGAAAAGAGGTAAGAGGAGGAGGAGAAGGCTGTTCAGGTAGAGGGCGAGAGGAGAGGAAGAAGGAAAAGATAAAGAGACAGAGGAGTAAGAAAAGGTGAAGGTGAAAAAGAAGAGAAATGAAAACAATGAAAAGGTGGAAAAGGAAAAGGTGAAGAAGTGAAGGATGAAGGTAGAAGAGGAAGAGCAGGTTAATAAATGGGGGGAGAAGAAGGTGTAGAGAGAGACAGAATGAAGTGTTGAAAGACAGAAGAGAGGGTGAAGACACGCACACACACACACGCACGCACACACACACACACACACACACACACACACACACAGAGCACACAGGTCTGTAGATGTGAAGCTGGGGAAGAACAGAAACTTGTCAAAGATCAAATATATGAAGACAAATTATGGTCAAAATGTTTTCTTAATTTGATTTGAAAAACAATTTGTAAATGAAAAGCAAAAATTTGAAACTGAAAGTTTACGTATTGATCTTGAACCTTGAAAAAATAACAACATAAGCAAAAAATACTTCAATAAAATGCAATTGAAAAGTTTTTCAATTTTAATTCAAAAATTTGTGTACACATGGAATTTTTAGTCCCAAACTATTTCACTGCTGTTTGTATTTACTCCATGACAGTACTATTTCTATAACACTTTTCATGGTTTCACTTTTCACCTATTGTACATTAAAAAATGTAATAATTTACTTCCCTTGTCCAAAGCTTTCAATCACAACTTTTGGTCTTCCTCAGCGGAGGGAGTTTTCTTAGTTGTAATGAAGACAGCTCAGTAGTATTCAGGTATGTTATAGGTTGTAGTGTATAAATTTACACTGTCAGACTTTCATACAAAAGTTGGGGCTAAGATGCACCACATATCCTCATCATCCCTGATTTGGGATCTGTGTTGCCATTTTCTTTTTTTATTTTACATCTACTGCTACCACTTAAGAAAAAAAAACTTAATTTGAAAATTTCACCCCACCCAACCCCACTCCCACCAAATACACAAAACCGAGCTATTTTACATCATAAACCATTGATTTAGTGAATGTATTTATTATGTACAATCAAGAACAATGTAATGTCACCTGCTTTTGCGTTTTGCAGTAGATCATTTGTAGGTATGTCCACGCTGACCATCAAGACATAACTGTTCAAATGTGAAACTGAAAATCACTTTCACCCATCACGTGTCACATTAAAAGGTACGCATCTCTAGTGGTCAACAATTCCAGACTTTTAGTCCCTACTATAGGTCAAACCCCCCCAAGCAGTGGATCCTACATTTCCAATGAAGCAACTTGCTTTCATTACAACATCCCTGCCCTCAACTACCCAGGTCTCAGTCTCTTATAAAGGCCTTCAGTTATAGATGTGTTGAAGACGTTATACACTTGGCTGAGTTGACCTCCTCATGATGAGCAAACTGACTCTGAGTTTAATATATAAACTCAAATAAATCATTGTCTCACTGGTGAATCCTTGATATATGTCAATATATATATATATCTATATAAAATATATGATTATATTTCATTGATGGATATATATTAGAATGTTGTAATATATTATATGATGATAATATACTAATGAAATATAGGACATGACATATAGTGTAAAAGGTTTTATATATCATTTTTACATATATATTTTATTTTATATATAGATATATTCTATATATATAGAAATTCATTATATGTACATAATACATTTGCCTATGGGAGAGGCCAAGCCTGATCTCTCTTAGGTTTCCTAGCTTGGATTTGGTTTTGGGTCATTATGTTGCAGGTCTTTACTGTAAACTCCACTTTGTCAAAATGTGTCTTAGTGTACAGTGGCTGTCTAGGACCAGTTCCAACACTCACTCTTCACAGATGCAGGAGGTTGTTGCTCATTCCTTTAGAAAGAAAGTCTACAAAAGAGTGCACTGAAAGGCTGGATACTGTGATGCTCCAGCCTGTGTGTTCAGGCTTTTGTGTGTCACTTTGAAAATCATGTAATCCCACCTGAACAGTAACATCTTGGCCTTATGGTGCATTAATCATCTCTCACACCTGGAACATCCAAATTTGCTAATGTATTCTCCTTCAAATAGTCTGAGAATAACGAATGCAGCTTTGGCACCTTGAAGTTAATTATATCTCCAGTCCACAGCTCTGGTGTTAGCACTTAGCGTTAGCACCACAGCCGGCCTCCCAGCCCACC
>NW_019525240.1:458680-491366 GCF_002814215.2 Seriola lalandi dorsalis | reverse complement strand
CCCTTGTCACCCCCTCAGGACATTCTGTCCCTCCCCGCCACTATCACCCCCCATCACAGCGGATTAGGCGCTAACTAACCCTCCTTTAATTAACTCATGATTAGGTATTAATATCTGGCGCGGGTTGCAGGCTTGCAGTTGTTGCCTTAATAAGTGGATTAGCGTTAGCCTCTCACAGCTCTCTCTCTCTCTCTCTCTCTCTCTGGCTAAGAGATATCTATCCTCCACTTCGTTTCACCCTCCTTCCACATCCATCCCTCTTGGCTTTCTCTGGCAACTGTTCAAAAGCAGAATTTTCCTGCTAACAAGTTTGTTCTTGTGGCCAGAGTGGAGGGGCTCAGTGTTATGAACACTTTCATGCAGAGTTACATGCAATACAATATGCCTTCCACACAGCTGATGAATAACACTGGGATTTGATTTAGATATTATCAGATACAGTGTACCCTATTGGACACATCCCACCAACCCAATAAAAGGTCACAGGTGTAAGAGGCTGTTATTTTGTCCTGCATGGCACTTTACATCCTCCTCAATACTGTGCAACTGCGAACTGCAAGAAGCAAAGAACAGAGAAGAATTAATCAATTAAGATTTTATATATTTTTGATTCTACATTAAAATACTCAAAACTTAAATGTTTTCAATTGAATTTGAGTTAGTGGACAAACTTGGCCAGGTCAGAATTTTTATATTGTTTTCAGGTTGTACGTCTGTCCATCCCATTTTCAAGGACGCACTTCTTCAGTAACACTTTCACACACAATTTCAGTAGTTCTATGTGGCAATGGGATGTTGTCTGATACGTCCGTCTGTCCATCCGTCCAGTTCTCATGGACGTGATATCTCCGTAATGTGTTGACGGAACTGGTGGACAAAGGTCAAAGGTCACGGATGACGTCACAAAACACGGTTTTGGCCTTGTGACCACAATATCTCTAGAACTTCAAATTTGGCACAAACATTCACTTGGACTCAAGGATTAACTGATTAGATTTTTGAGGTCAAAGGTCAAGGTCACTGTGACATCATAACATTCTGTAAAAACACATCTAGCCATTATTCAATGCTGTAACTCAGGAAGGAGAGACTGTGACCATATTTCCTGATACTTGACTGGTTGCTGGAGGAAACAACCACGAGGAGACGATTCTAGTCTTGCTAAGCGTTAAAGCTTTTTACGATCGCTTACACACTAAAATTAAAAATAATACACAGATTTTGAAACTCGACACACAAAGAGCAAAAAGTCAGCCCAGACTTGCACAACTATACACACATTCTCCGCCTCACCCTTTTTGCAGAACACCAAACACACTTCTCTACATTTGACACATCATCAAAACTGAAAGCCTTTGTGTGTTAATTGCTAAACACTGCCACTGAAACACCACACTCAGTTAGCAATCACCTGAACTCAGGATGCACATGTGAAGACACATGAAACCAATCAGATCACACAGAAATCACAGCTTGATCACCCTAAATACGAGTCAGGTTTGCTCTTTGGTGTGATCAACAATGGAGGACAATTTTGGAAAGAATTAGAGGAAGAGGAGAAGGAGCAAGAGGAGAAAGAGGCACACCAGAAAGAGGAAGAGGTGAAGGAGGAAGAGGAGGAAGAGGAGACAGAGGACAGGGAGTGGTGAGAGGACGGGTCAGAGGAAATAGGACAATTGTTACAGATGAGATCAGAGACAGGATAGACTGTAACCGCAATACTGTACAGGCCTACTGTGTTTTACAGTACAGTATGTTCATGTCATCTTCAGTTCACTATTGAGAATGAAGAGATTTTTTATTCTCCATTGCGTTTGTGTTCATATTTACAGCATGCTGCAAATGAGAAATATCAAAAACATTCAGTAATAGTGTTTTCATACTTAGATATAGCACAGTGCAGCTGGTGGTCGAAAGATCTATATATTTGGTGTTTGTGTGTAAAGTGTCATTTTTAGAAGAGTTTATATAGATTTTGATGTAGTGCTTGCTTTTGTAAGAGATGTAAGATGTTCTGTATTTTGTGTATATGGTTTTGGTTTGTGTGTGTGGAGCTTTGACAAACAGGGTACTAGTTTCAGGAACTGTGTTTTTGCAATAGTGAAAAACTGTAGGAGGCAGTTGCAAGTAAATGAACAAATTCCACTGTGATTCATCAAGATCTGCAGTAAGCTTGTGAAGTTTGAGACAGAATATTGTTACACAAGTAGCATGGCTCCTTTCAGGACTAGCTCAGTCCCTAGGTTGTAGTGTGTGTAGCGGGCATGATGTAAAAAAAACTTTCCTGGTTTGTAATATGTAGTATTGCAATGAATTTGTGAAACAGGAAAATACATGCCAATACGTTTAAAGTTTAATCCCAGGCTGAGGCTCATTGTTTTACATGAGTGTGCAGGTGTCTCATGGCCAGTAGGAAGCAAGCACAGAAGATGCACAGGTTTATAGAAGAGGTGTTTTACTGCAGAGAAAAAAAGAAAAAAAAAAATCAGCATCTGCTCTGCAACAATGACCTTGAGGTCAGTGTTTCTGTTGAAAAAGAACATGAAACACCCGATATAACATTTTCAACAGCACATACATTAACTAGGCTTCTTTAGACACTTTGGAGACGGAGGCTGGCACAGTTTCTTTAGGAAAAAACACTTGTAATATTTAGCATGTGTTCATAAGGATTTACAGGAGGAAGAAAAAATACATTTTCCAGCGTATTAAAGAAAGCCACCTGCATCACTTAGCAGGTCCAAAGAGCAGCTTTCAGGGAGCACACTCCAATTTAATTAGTGTATGCTTGAGAAAGGCACTCCCAGCCAGAATCAGAGCAGACCACAACAAAGTCAGAGTGTTTATTCAAGTATTTACAGCTGGCCTGCAACAGCAAAGTGAGCTCTTTATACTCTATGTGGCCTTATGGCGAAGGATCAAATTAATGCAACGTGGAGGGAATGAGGAGAGAGGGAGGAGCAGTCACAGCAAATTGGACTCACTCTGCCACTCTTACACTTAAAAAAAATAAAAAGATTTTGTCATATTTATTAAGGGGAGATTTTTATCTGCTCATCTGATTATTTAATATTAAAGTACAAATAAAGCAGTCTCAAAAATTGCATCCTGCTTGTTGTTGCCCTTTGACCGCTTCCCCTGAGACTGCCGTAAAAAGTCACAAAACTATATATTTGTCCACATTTTAAAGGACATGATAATCACACTGGACCAAAGCACAGCCAGAGAGTCCTCTGTTCTCAATGTTGTGGAACAAAACACCAGCTTCTCTGATGTCTCTGGTTCATAATTGATGTTGGCTATTTACACCTCCCAAGCACTCTTTAATTATAATCTTTTTAAGGCCGGAGAAGAGACATGCAAGCTTGTGAAGAACTGAACACTCCGGCTTCAGTGGCCAAAATATTACTTTACTTTACATTAGCTTCCAAACTTTACACACAAACACCAAATATAGAGCTCTTCCCGCTGCCAACTGCACACGACTGTGCTAAATCTAAAACATTTTTCACATTTCTACTTTTCTCAATGATATATGCTGAGTATCAAAACACCTCTTAGACAGACGTGCAGTCTCGGATGCTGAAATTAGACGTTTGCAGGCTGCTGGACGGCTGGCTTTAACCTCTCAGGGCGACATGTCAGGACGTTTCCAGTCTCCAGCCAGCCAGCATGTCTACTGGTCGAAAGCTTTCAGTGATGTACTCAGCTGTTAGTGTAATGTCAGAAAAATGTTGGACGTTAGTTTCTTCAGGTATGTCCACTGTTCTGGTCCCTGGTGTAAAGGAACCAGAATGCTGGTTGCAGGGTGCAGCTTAAATAATCCATTCATTTTTTTTCATTCATTTTGTGAATGATATTATTTTTGTGGTGCTTACAACAAAAACAATAAGCTAGAATCACCTCCTTGTGGGTGTCTGCCTCCGCCACTCGGACTAGTTTCAGACTACATCGCTGTCTATCCAGAGTCTTATAAAACATGAACCATTTGTGTAAAATCTGCGTGAAGTCTTGAGTTATGGCTAAAAAAGTAATTTGTGAGGTCACACTGACATTGACCTTCGACCTTATATCACCAAAATCCGTTCATTCTCCGTTCAATCCATTTTTCTTGGCAAGAGCTTCACCCATCATTTTTCTTTGCAAAGATGATATAATATGTTTTCTGAAAAGCCCTACTTCTTCAGGGCAGCCTGGACCCTACACTGACTCAGTATCAGAAAGTGACAATACAGTGTTACAACACTGAGGCTAGCTGGTTAGCATGCTAACTTCGTAGCTTGCAGCCTAAATCATTTTTTTCTTGTCTTTGTTTCTGTAATTGTCATGTTTGGCTCAGTCAGAGTTGTAACTGTAATTTACAGTCCTTTAACAAATTTGCTTTGCTAGCAAGTACCAAATTAAGCTTTCAGTGCACTTCTCCATGCCTGGACATGCATTGCGTTCATTACCATACCAAAGACAGATTTTGAGTTTTCTAAATATATAAACTTATTAGTTTCAGTCAAACCAATTAGTTTCTCCATTACTAAAGCTCTTTAGGGAGATCGCTGGCTCAATTGTTAAGTTAGGCCAAGTTGTGAGGGTGAACAGTGTAACAAGAAAAAGAATGAAAGTGCATAAACTAGCAGCCACAGCGAGTTTTCCTCAGCAGGGTGTCTCTGCTCAACCTGTGAGACGACCAGTTTGTCTTGTTTTATTTAGTTTTGGTGAACTGACACTTTAACTGTAGTGTTTGTAGCAGCCTTTTCATTTATGTTTCCAATACATTGAATCAATCACTGAGCTGTTTTACTTCAACATGTGTGTAAATCTCAGCATGATTCTGCACAGTAGGGAAAAATTGAAAAATTCACCTTTACCCTTCTCTTTCTTTGTCTCTTCGATCATTAGGACTAGATCTACAACACAGTTGCACCTCTGCACGCCTCCTCATTCAAACCCTTCTTTCATTCTCTCTCTCTCTCTTTCCTTTCCCACCTCACTCTCTCTCTTGCATAAATGCCAGCTCCCCTACCTGAAAGCCTTTAGCACTGATTTACGAGGGAGTTTGTATCGTTCATATTATAAATCTCTCACCCCTGTGACACTCCTGTGCTGGTATTCATCCGACATTTTTTATTTTGTCTGTTTTGTTACAGAGTGCTTTGGACTGGGGCCAAGGAAAGGCACTCTGGGATTATCGAGAGGTTTAACAGGAATGAAGTGTGAATTACAACCATCCGGCTTCACCGCCGCTGCCGACCTCTACAAACCCGCGTCTCTATCCTTTTGTTTTCTTTTCTGACCTGTCAGATAATTTCTCACCTCGTACAGAAATGGCAGATGAGAGAAGATTGAAAAACCACTTCTGCAGGGCCTCAAAAACAGCCAGTAAGTGCTGCAACACTCAAAGAAAAAGACATTTAGAGGAGAGATGGAGAATAGCCACTTTTTGAGCACCCAAGCTTTTTAGTTTTCTTAAATAGCTGGTGTGCGCTTTTTTGCTCTTAATGGTGCTTTAAATTTAGTCTTTTGTACAGTGCAATGTAAATTATCGTCACTATCTACAGCTGTTTGCAGCCTCTGCATTTCATCAAAACAATTATAGTTTAAAACCCTGCCACCCTGGATATAGTTACGTCACAATTTGACATTTTACACAGAAATCCTCCTCTGCAGTTTTCCACATACATGACACATTATAAAGCACATGCTAATATGTGTCACAAATACTTGCTTTGTGCATTTACAAGTGTTAAAAAAACGAGCCCATAGGTTGTCTGTGCAGCAGGTTATTATGACCCATAGGATGAATGTGACACAGGAGAGCGGTGTTTGATTCCCATGTCAAAGTAGCAATTTATGTTGCTTCTATTATCCATGACTGTTCAACAAAGTTAACCGAGCCATGAATGTTATTATAGCAACCATGGCAACCAAAGTCCGGTACGCCTGCCACCGTAGGGTTGAAAAAAACTACCTGTTCTGGTTGGAGCATGGTAGGAGGCATCACATGCAATTGTCAGTTTGTTTTGAAAGTAAAAGATGTTTTGTGTGACACAGGTAAAGGGAAAACATCTGTCTTTAGTAAGCTGCAGCAAAAGTCATATTCAACTGGATGGATGAGTGTCTAATTAACCCATTCTTCTTATATGTTAACATTTATGTTATAAAAATATGTGTGTCTATATAAAAAATGTAGACACACATATAAAATGTCTTAGATATTGGTGCTGCTATCGATAATATCTAAGATATGTAAAATGTTCTAAATGAGACACTGGTATTGACATACTTGCTATATACATACAACACATGTAAAGTGTATACATTATACAGTGATGGTCAGACTTTAGTGTGTTGTCCAGGACAAAGATGAGAAAGAAAGATGCTGAATCAGAAGCAGTAAAAGGAACATGCGGCTCAAACTAATTCCAACTGTAAGTAACTTCACCAAACTATGTGCTACAGTATGTACCAGTGCATGTACGCAGTGAACACCAGCCCAGTATCAAAGGTCTGTGTTCAGTACATCAGATGAGGAATAGTTACCTGGATGCTAGTATGTGGCGGCGGCATGCTGGAAAGCGACGGATGGAAATGGAAATGGAAATGATGGTGGAATCCGAGCTGCAGGAGGTCGTCTCCTCTCCCTCCCCATCTGGACGCCTTTATTTCCACAATGCCGACAGTCCGCGTTGAGACTTGGCTTTAATCACTCAGCAAGGGGCTGTCTGCAAAGGTCAGCTCCATTGATTAAGTGCGGAAAGGGAGAGTTGTCGTCTTTTATGCCGGGCGTGTTGATATCTCTATAATTCTCTGTTGGAGACCGGACTGTTTCGAGGTGGTTTTTCCTGCTCACAGAGACACTGGAGGAGATGTACTCTCTGTCCTCTGTTAAATCATGTTTGAACACTGCTTGCAGAATAAATCAAATTTAATCTTTAAAGTGGTCATTCATGAGTTCTTCATTTGAATACTTCATGGCTATCTATGATGCTCATTGTGGGCATCACCTGAATCAAATAGTGACTCCACCACTAATTTTGTTCTATTGTTTATACCAGGTTTATTCTGGACCCACATGGACACATATCTTCTTTAAAGCTCCATATTTTCTTCTTCTCCTGTGTTTTATTTGAAGTGTTGATCCATAAGAAGATATATTTGTGGTTTTAAGAACCAAAAACCATCTCAGTGTAGTTTTATATCTCCTCTCTCAGGCTTCTCTCTGGAGCTCTAGTTACAACAGGTCAGTGAGCCAATCAGAAGAGAGGAGGCTCTGAGCCTCTCTTCTGATTAGCTGACTGTTTTCTGAGTGATCCCATAAAAATAAAGCAGATTTCATGTAAACACTCACAGAAACCAAATCCTGCACCGTTGGATGGTGGGTCCAGATGGGTGGGGCTGGGGGTGCTGCTGAGAGCTGTGATTGCTTTGTTTTGACATCACAATGTTAGAGAAGTTCTGAGAGCTGGTTTTGAGGCTCAGTTTCTGAATACAGGCGGACTGAGCACTTTGATACTTAGAACCAAGACCTGCTGTATAATCAGATCAATCTAATTATAATCATAACTAGAATTATATCACGTCCTGGTTGTTTCCTCCACCAACCAGTCAAGTATCAGGAAATATGGTCACAGTCTCTCCTTCCTGAGTAATAGTGTTGAATAATGATCAAAGGTGTTTTCGCAGAACATAATGATGTCACTGTGAAGTTGACCTTTGACCTTTTGGATATGAAATGTCAGTGCCATTTTATCCTTATAGACATTTGAATTGTGTAGTTAGTGCATGAATTCATGAGTTATGGGCAAAAACGTTTGTGAGGTCACTGTGACCTTGAACTTTGATCTTTGACCTCCAAAATCTAACCAGTTCATCATTGAGTCAAAGTGAACATTTGTGCCAAATTTGAAGAAGTTCTGTCAAGGCGTTACTGAGATATCACGTCCACGAGAATGGGACAGACAGAGGGACAGACCACCCGAAAACAATATGTCGCCCGTGTTGGGACTCATCCAAGAAGACCACATCCTCTTTGCTCTACAGACAATAGAACTCACTTCCCCACAGTTCCTCACTGTTCACACCTGGGGACGACCCTCCCCCCCGGACCTCACTGACCAGTGAGTGTTGGTCAGTGTGTGACATGTAACCCCCCAGGGTGTCACCAGACAAAACCTGATCTCCTTCTTTAGCTGCGTTTTGACCAAAAAGTACCTGGAACTTTAAGTTCCACTGGTGCATAAAAACATAACAGACATGGAAAGCTACCTTTATACAATATGGACCTTTAATATCAGCACAGGAAATTAGTAAGTCTAAAGATAACCAGTTGTTCTCTATGAAAGCTAAAATGCCTACAGTATCACAGGCTCTGCCATATCAACATATGACACTGTCCAGTTTTCCCAGTTTCACTGCTCATACTTGCAGCAGTTTTGTCACGTGCAGCCACCATGGCACAACAGATTTGTGTGTTGATTCCTCTGTGAGCTCCTGCAACTTACTCTTAACACCGTTATATGTATGTATGCAGAAGTATACCTCTCATTTTAGGAGTTCGTCAGTTGAAATTCACGGTGAAATCAGAGGCCTGTGTCCTACAGTTTTTCAGAAGATTTTGAAACAAACACTCCTGGCCATTTCACATTGTGATTAGTCTCGTGTGTGAGTGTGAAAAAAGGAGGCACGATTCAAACTTCTATCAAGCTCCTCATTTCTACAATTCATCAAGATACACAAAGGAAACATAATTCTAGGGAAGGGTGGCCATGTAGGACAGAAACAAACACTTTTGGTTCTTCATTTGATTTGACTTTGACATTTGACTTTGAAGGCCTAAGTACCAAAATCTGCAATTCCTCTATTGATATTCCACATCTGGTCCAATTCTGGCGAACACAAAGAAAATCTTCCAGCTGTCAGTCAATACCAGATGATAACAGCCGCACTCTGCCCAGATGTGGAAGTACATGGGCCAGACTCACTGAATGTGAGTGTAGATAAC
This sequence comes from Seriola lalandi dorsalis, assembly GCF_002814215.2. Taxonomy (NCBI): domain Eukaryota; kingdom Metazoa; phylum Chordata; class Actinopteri; order Carangiformes; family Carangidae; genus Seriola; species Seriola lalandi. Next base: position 482,371 of record NW_019525240.1, on the reverse strand, counting down.
ACATACAGTATTGAGGTAGGAGGAGGAGGAGCTGATGAAAAAAATAGAAGGACTGAACATGAACCAGTTCATTTTAATTTGCTTGAACTGAACTTTGAGCTGTAAAGTGAGACCTTACTCAACACTGCTGCCAGACCAAACATCAACCTCCGAGGCTGAAACATGAAGCCAACACTGAAGAAGCAAAACCTGCAGTTCCTTTAATGACCACTAGAGTCTGGCTCCAACAGTGAGTCAGTCTCCATAGACTCCCATGTTAAAATGTCCAACTTTACAGCAGAAATAAACATGTTTACAGCCTGGTCTCTATAGATAATTTCTTCCTTCATGACAATTGTTTATATAACTAACCTGTTTACATTTTATTAAGGCTTAAAGTTATGTAGACTGGCTGTTTTGAGCGACAGGAGGATGAGCATAGTCTCCACACAAGCCCCACCTCTTTTCCCATTTCTATGCATCTGTGCCAGCGACAGCCAGAGCTGAAGGCATATTGTTTACGAGTTGTCCGTCCGTCTTCGTGAACAAAAATCTCAATAACACCTTGAAGGAATTTTTCAAATTTGGTACAAACATTCAGTAGGACTGAAGGATGAACTAATTAAATTCTGGTGGGCAAAGGTCAAAGGTCAATGTCAGTGTGACCTCACAAAACACTTTTTAGCCATTACTCAAGACTTCACACATCAATTATGACAAAATTTCACACTAATGGTTCATATTATTATGACTCTGGATAAACAGGGATGTAACCTGAAATTAGTCCGAGTGGCGGAGGCAGACACCCACGAGGAAGTGAATCTAATTTGATTAGTGATGAGTTAGGCAGAGTCAGACACTGCCAAGATGGTGATGGTGGAGCAGCTCACTCTGAGCTTTAAAACCACTCTTCAGAAACCTGTGGGTGAAGTCACAGAGGCTACGTCCATCTTTAATTACAGTCTATGGCCAACATACGTGACAGTTAGCCAGTGATTGGCCCTGAGATCTTTTGGCTATGATCTGGACCACATGTGAGCAGTTTGACTGGATTAAGGGGATGTGGGTGATGTTGGGGGCTACCTGTGGCCCAAAAGCACTGTGGTGCCATTCATCGAAATCTGGCATGAGCTCATCAGGCATGCCTGATTCAGAACAGTGTTGGGCCGAGCCGTTTGTTTCTGGACAGTTCTGATCTGGAAGATCACATTATACAGAAAAGCAGAGCAGAAAAAAACTGGCATGTATTCATCACAGAATATGGCTTGAGGAAGCAGTTGAAGTAGTAGTAGTAGGCTTATGCTAACAAGCTGTTTAATAAATGCAGAAGCTGCTGTTATGAACAAGAGTAAAAAAACTCCCGTTCAGGCCCTTGACTTTGTGAATGTGAGGATCAGGCCTGACGTGGACCAGCTGATAGTTTGAGAAACATTTTACCCCATGAATAATTTATAGCTACCAGGATTTGGTATGACAGATCATCAGACATACAGAGGAGTGGAGGACACAACACACTGAGACAGTGAGCGACAGGCATCATATGGTGGGACAAAATGTTAACAAGGTTGTCAACCTCAGACAGGCATCATATGCTGGGACAAAATGTTAGACCTGGAATTGACCTAACAATGACCTGCTGCTGGCAGAGGAGTGTGTGTGTGTGTGTGTGTGTGTGTGTGTGTGTGTAAATGTAGTTGTGTATGTGTGTTGATATGAGTGGGTGTGGACAGAAAAAGTGACAAAGAGATGAAGTCATTTTAAAATAATGTGTTTGCATTTGTTCTTACTGAGAAGCCCCGCCTCCAGTGTTTCCATAGCAGTAACCTTTTCACCAGCCGATGTTGTGAAGATTGATTGGGCTCCAAGAGAGCAAGGCTCTGATCAATGTATTGATAGGTTACGACACATGGACATAGTGGTAGCAACTGGATGGTGTGGCCTGGCTGTTGGGTTCAGGCTGCCGTGAAGAGCATCAGTCTCACAAATGGACAGAAGACAGTTAGTTAAGAGCTGCTGGGGCTCGTTGAACCAAATACCTTAAGTTTTCTACTTAAATATCACAGTTAAGGTTTAATTTCTTCTTAGCTGAGGGAGTTACTTCGGGGGAGTTGCACAGAATTTCAAAGGTTTCCTTAGTTAGGGTTATATTTTACAACGGTAAGATTCTATTGTTTCCATGGAGACTGTTGGTTTCCTGCCATTATAACTTTTGATACATGTTATCACTTTTGGGAAGCCATAACATTAAAGGAGCTGCTATCTCATCCCCCTGTTGTTCTGACAGTAACCTTGAGATAGTGTTCAGCAGAAGAACATTTAAACTCAACACATCACTGGTCTGTGGACATGAAACACTTCGACTATACCTGACTGGAAAAATCATGTGACATAAAATCATAGAGCAGTCATTAAGCTGTGGAAAGTAGAGGGATCCAACTCAAATCATAAACTGCCTGCCAGTCAATGTTGTAATGTAAAATCAATTACTCATCATTAAAGGTGTCTCCAGGGCACACTCTCTTTGTGATGTGTTCATTTTAGTATTTTCTCCTCAATTTGGTCACTGAGGTCTTCTGTGCAACAGTTTGACTGACTTTAAGTGATTCCTTAAATATAGGACCAGGATAAAGCGAAAACCTTCAATATTTAAGTGAACATGTTAAGGAAACCTTAAGGAGAAGACTGAATGGTGCTTTGTGCCACTGTTTTTATTTTAAGGAAACCTTAACTCAGACTTTAAGGAAAATCTTAACTTAAGGTGTTTTGAGCTTAGTTGAAGCTATGGAGTCAAATCTATTCAGTTTACGTCATTTCATCATGATAATTTACTCAGTATTAATACGAGTAAAAAGGAGTAAAAATGTGATTCTGCACATGCCCAGTCTAAATGTTGAGCACCAAATCCAAACAGTCCAAATCCATAAACCATCAAGTTTACGATTGGTCTCAAGTGGACTTTCTCCAGACTTCAACAGAGGCTGCTCGGGGTTCACACTTCACCAGACACTTGTTAGATTATCCCTTTGTCTTAGCAACATGGCTGTGAGGATGGATATGATGTTATCCCATCTCACACTGCAACCTTACTGACTTCATGTGATGGCAGTCAACACATTACCTTACGTATGGCCAAAAACCTCAGGGGCTTAGTCCACAAGCCTAGAGGGATCAACAGTGTTTTTTTCTGCAGGGATTTCCACAACATGTGGTCCCCACCTTTTGTGGCCTTTCACTGTTGATGTTTTACAACCATTAATGGCCCAATACAACTAGATGATGTAAGTAATTATATTGACAGTCATATGCAGGAGAGGCAAACCAGGCAAATGTTTTGGGCCCCCAAGGGGAAAAGGGGTGTCCGATGGCCCCTCATATTGGCACATTTTGCAATGACAAATTTAAAACCCCTTAAACCTCCAATAAACACAGACACTACATCCTGCTGCCCCAAAACCCCCGATTATATTTGATGTAGGTTGTGTCTACCCCTTGCCTACATGTGAGGTATTCATGGAGCATCTGTAAATGGTAGCATCTGTCAATGGTCTGTATGTGGGGGGGGGGGTTTCTGGGCTTCGATGGGCTTGTTTACCTGGGGACCCCCAGAGTCTAAAATTGCCACCGTAACTGCTGACAGAGGGGCTTCTACAAGGAACTGAATTAAAGGTCTGAAAAAGTTTCAGTTTTTGATTTTTAATAAATTTGTAAAAAACTTCTAAAAAAATGTTTGAACTCAGTAAACTATATGGACAACCCTGCTGTCCGTATAGTTTACTGAGAGTAGACCGATAGGAAAAATGTCAGGTTTATCCATTCAAAACTAAATCTACAACACAATAAAGTAAAGGTATCTGAATAATTGTCCTTATGCCTTTTTCCTAATGGGGTACAATGAGATGAGGTAGTAATAGGATTCCTGACCTGGACCCACAGTCAGATGAAGGAATGGTTTTCAGTTCTTTCTCCTGATCTTCAAGGATCAAGCACAGATTCAGGGTTTAGTCACAGTTCATTACTACCCCAGTGGATGTGACCGTACCCCATTACAGGATCTTCAGGGTCAGGTCTGGCCTACATCTACAAAATCTGTATCTTTTACTTGTTTTTTTAGAAATCTGGTGAAGGGCTGTTTTTTTATCTTTTACTGGTTTCGTATTGTCTCTCTGTTCATCGTCTAGTCCGGGACTGTGACTGCTCAGATGTCCATTGACGGTTTGGATTACTTCAGTGTTAGCGGCTCCAGATATCAAACAGACCCGGTGATTCTAACACTGAATAAAGCAGTTTGACATTTAATGTCAGTGTTTGAGCGACGCTGTACGGCGATTGATGCTGACCTTTGTTTGGATTGTTTCTCTGATAACTTATGAACCAGACGTTCAGCAGGTTTTTACCAGCAGCTGAATTATCCACAGAGGTGTCCTCCTCTCCATAACAAACACACCAGGGGATTAAAACCAGTAGAAACACCCAGAAAACAGTTTGACTTAAAAAATCAAAGATTCACCGACGCTCTCCAGTGACACAGGACAGGACGTCTCCAGCAGCTGGGAGCTGAGCTGTCTCACATTTCCTCAGCTTGTTTCTCTGATAACTTCAGATCCAGACGTCCGACGACTAAAATCCTTCATCTGGTTCAAATATAGAGCTGAAAACCACCAAGGTGTAAAAAGTGTATGTGGCTTAAAACTAGATAAAAGTCAATGTTGAGCTTCTGTCAGACAAACACACTGACACATGATCATAGAGGATATGATGTCATTGACAGGTGACCAACAAAACAGAGCTTTACCATGATTAAAATCACAGATTTTTCTGGTTTGAAAATTGATGGAAACATTTGGGAAAATGTAAGAACACAACTCAACAACATATAGAACACAGGTCTTGTTGTTTTTAAACATTTTTATGTGGAAAAGTTACATATCATGACTTTAAATCAAACTTGAAATGGAAAATGTACCTGGACAAGTTACTTCCTGTTTGACTCTGCTTCTGATGTTTGAGCTGAGCTCTGAGTCAAAGATGGATCTGATCAACAGATATGTTCTGATATACACAGCTCAGCTACTGCCTTTAGTTCACTCAGGTTTACAGTCAGAACAGTTTCCATATGATGTCAGTCACATACAGTAGAAGTATATTTCATTTCCTGTTACATACTTACTGTCCTACATGACAAACATTGTTTTACACTGGTATTCAGAAGGTTGAGAGGTACTGTACATTTCAATTAGCACTAATACAACAGACAAAAGGTTTCATATATCATGTTAGGGCCTTTCAAAAGTAGAGTTCAGCTCTTAATTTGAAACATAAGGCTGCTTTATGGCCACGCACTCACAATGTTTCAGCTAAAAGTCGACATCAGAGCGCATCAGTGATTGACAGTGATAAAAGCTAATGTGAAAACTTCAGAAGAGTCACTTAAATCGTCCTTTTCTGCTGCTCGGATTCATTTTTGAGACATGAGAAACACATTGTACTGATGATGAAATGAATTTTTTCTGCACCTCTCAGTAGACTTCTTGACAATAACACATCTGAGAGCTGTCGGTGTGCAGGGGCCACGAGAGGAGAGCAGAACACATGGCACCACTGACACAGCTGCTGTCTGTGAAAATGAGTGACTGAGTCATTCCCTGTTTTAACATGACAGTTTGCAAGGCCTCAGAGAACGTGGTGGTGTTAGATTTAACGTGGTATATGCTATAAAATAAAAGAAGTGACCTGGGTTCTTCATTGTGATGTAATAGTCCAATGCAGCTACCTGAAATACAAAGAACTTCATTAGTCCAGCTGATCCAGCCCACACAGCATGTACAGTATCACTACCATCAGGAGGCGTCTGATTGGTTCCAGATTCATCCTGCAGCAGAACAACGAGTCATAAAGAACTATCTTCACAGACAGGAAGGACCAGGAGTCTTGCAGCCCTGATCTCAGCATCATGGAGTCAGTCTGGGATCACATGAAGAGACAGAGGACACCGAGAAAGACTGAATCCACAGGAGAACCATGGCAGGTTCTCCAAGATGCTGGAACAATCTACCTGACAAGAACCGGAAGAACTGTGAGCAGGTGTATGAGGAGAACTTGAACTGTTCTAAAGACAAAGAGGGGTCACAGCAAATACTGATCTGATATGGCTTTTTTCTCTTTACTGCACTTCAGATGAAGTTCACTGAGAAATAAAACTATTCATGACACAGTTGCACAGTTCATTATATGCAGTATACAACAAAACTGAGTAGAGCCCTGATCAGAATTAACTTAAATTATTAATCCTGACCATTTAGTAGAATTACATTAGTTGAAGAATGAATGAAAAAAGGAATGTTTGACTCATGAAACTATAATGAAAAGTTCATATTACTGGTGTTCCCCTTTATCTTTGATTTTAATTTATATTATTATTTTGCATTATGATGTAATGTTTTCTTAAGTGGACCACAGGAAGAGTAGCGGCTAGCTTGTTAGTGGCTAATGGGGATCCAAATAATAAATAAATAAATGAACATTAAAACCAACTCCAACTAAAGTTGGTTCACTCTTCATTAGAGAGATTTCTTTTTTTTTTTGTGAGATTTCCACCTTTATGTTTGATGACAGATTTGATGCTGGTAGACATGAAAGATACCAGTTTTGTTTCTCTATCTTCTGCTTTAAAATCTTCTAAAGGTTTTCTGTTGGATTTAAGTCATGGACCTTTTTTAGGTAATTGCTCCATTCCACCTTTTGCTCTCATGCAGCCTCATATCAATCTGCAGTTTTGAAGTCAGTGTCCTTCTCACTGTCTGATCAGCCACTGAATCACAAGTTGCTACAGATAATCCTGTTCAACAAACTGAGTACAACAAACAACCTGGACACCCTCCAGCACTGAAATCACACAGTGAGGAGCTACAGAACTTCATTCAGTGTCCGTGTGCAGGAAGTGAGATGAGGTTCAGGTGAACACACAGACTGACAGACAGGTGACTCTGCCATGTCTTCACCTCCTCCTCGCGCCATGCTGCTCCATTAATCCCCACATTCCTCCACCCCTCTGACCTTCCTGTGGGACGGGTCAAAGGTTACACTCACCACAGGACCCTCCTCAGAGCGCCATATTCCCAGAGGGAGCACTCAACTTCAGCCCTCACCTCTGACCTGAGGACAGGAGATGGAGAGACAGGAGGGTCATGGTCAAGGAGTGTCTGCTCAATGTCAGGAGCACACACACAAATACACACGCACACACACACACACACACACACACACACACACACACACGCACACACACACACTGTGGCTGTCGTCATCCATCACCCAGGCGCGTTTCAGCCCCAGACTACTTCTGGATGTCAACATAGACACTATTGATTTCCCATTCATCTGGACCAAAGACCTACAGGAGAGAAAGGAAAGGAAAGGAAAGGAAAGGAAAAGAAAGGAAAGGAAAGGAAAGGAAAGTGGAACAGGGGAAGTGAAAAGAAGGCAAGATAAGGAAGGTAGAAGATTAGAAGAAAGAAAAATAACTAGAAAAAGAGCTGGAAGTGTGAGAAATAAAAAAACAAGAAAAAGGAAAGGAAAGAGGACAGGTCAGGATATTAAAGGGACAATAGACAAGTTTTTTGCTTTAACTTATCATTGTGAAGTGCATGTTGATTGAACAATGTAATGGCTGTAGAATAATGAAGCCATCAGTGTTTAGATTGGTTCCCTGTAATACAAAGGACGTGTGTCTGCCAATGCACAACCAAAACAGAGAGTGGATAGTGTTTTTCTTTCCCTGGTAGCTTTCGTTAGCTTTCCCCCGGTAGCAGAAATGGTGATGACGGTGTACCATTGTTGTTCAGATTGGGATTCTTACGGTTGTTTCTTGCAATGAACAGTAGCTAATGCAGTTGCTAATGCTACCGCGAGCAGCCAGAAACAAACAACTTATTGTCTGTTTGAAAATGTAAACTAATTACATGTTTCCTCAGGGGGAGCTCTCTAAAATGAGCAGTGGGGGGTTGTATTTTGCTCCTATAATGAAAGACAGGAGCAGAAGCAGAAATGACAGGGAGGGAAAGAAAGGAAGAAAAAAAAACAAACAACAAAAGGAAAAGATGATGATAAAGAAAAGAAGAAGGGAAAGCAGGAGAAGAAAAAAAAGCAACAAGAACAGCGAAGCAAAAGAAAAGAAAGAGAGGCACAGGTGACAAAAGGAAGTAAAGAAGGAGACAAGAGGAAAAGATATAAAGGAAAGAAGTGAGAGGAAATCTATGGAAAAGAAAAAGCAAAACAAGGAGAAAAGGGAACAAAAGTTAGGAGGAGAGGAAAGAAAGGAAGGAAATGAAGGTAGGGTAAAGATACAAGGAGAGCACAGGACAGAAAATGAAATGAGGGGAGGAAAAGAAATTAAAAAAGCTAGATCTGAGGATGATAAATAAAGTATGTGGGTATGTATGTATGTATCTATCTATCTATCTATCTATCTATCTGACAGTGGTGGTTTGACTGAATAAACAAGAACAAGAACCTTAAATCAACAACGAGTTAGCACTAAAGCTGGAGGTTGTGGTGGTGGAGGACGCTGCAGCAGAGTAATAGTAACGCGGTTATAAGGAATTTATAAATGTGATTAGATGTAAGTAATAAGCTCATTACCAAGCATCTGATGCAAGTGACGGTTATAGTGCTTCATGGGTAACTGAGTTTTTATGCCTCAGCACCAGCGACAGTCGGAGCCGGAGGCATTATGTTTTCAGGTTGTCCCTCCATCCGTCCCATTCTCATGGACACGATATCTCAGTAACACCCTGATGGAACTTCTTCAAGTTCAGCACAAACATTCATGTGGACTCAAGGATGAAATGATGAAAGGTGAAAGGTCAAGCTTACGTGACCTCACAAAACACACCGTTCTGACCTCTTGAATGTGATATTTCAACCACCTTAAGGAAATTTCTTTAGATTTGGCACAAACATTCACTTAGACTCAAGAATGAACTGATTAGATTCGAATTTGAAAGTCAAAGGTCAAAGGTCACTGTGATCTCACAAAACATGTTTTTGGCCATAACTCACAAATTCATACACTAATTATGACACAATTTAACCCAAATGTGTAAAAGGATAAAATGAAGTGATGATGTTTCATATTCAAAGGGTCAAAGGTCATCTTCACTGTGACATCATAATATTCTGTAAAAAGCACCCCTGGCTATTACTCAACACTGTAACTCAGGAAGGAGAGACTGTGAGCAACCATGAGCTGGTGATTGTAGTTTTACACTGTTGTATGTTATATGAAGGATACAGTATGTAACTCAATTGCATGCAAAGAATAGTGAGACTTCAGTGAAATGGTGGGCACTGAATATAAGGCAGTAGGTAGCAAATATGGACAGAACTGTACAGTAAATATGTATTTTGTGAGCACATATAGAACTGGAACAGAACCAGAGCCAGCTCTACACACAGACATAAAAGCCTATTTCAGAACATCTTTCAAAAACCCATCAACAGACACACACACACATCTACCAAACTACAGTGTCAGTGTGACACAAATTTTGAATTATTTGAAGATCACATCACTTACGCTGTGAGCATGTCACGGTTGCTTCATGGTTTCATTCAGTGATTCATTCATCTGTCCTGTTGTTTCAGCCCCAGCCCTGCAGTAACCCCACACCCACCCGCTCACCTTTCCTTTCTTTGGGTCATTAAACATGTATATAACTTTCAACCAGATTATGTGAACTGCAGTTATTTTATCTTTTTTATTTCACTTGGAGAAAAACAAGTAGAGGAGCGTCGTTCCGGTGGCTCCAGCAGCTCTACACCCAGGCTAATAAATCCTGCTTTTGGATAAGTGGATAACTTTAGACTCTTTCTGTAGTTCTGGACAATCTATTAAGAATATGACATGTTGATTTGAAGAGCTGTGATTAAAAATAAATCCATCCGGTTATCAATACCAGGAGAGCAACATGTCTTCACCCGTGTTTTGGTTAACCTTATCAAATGCAAAACAACATGTTTGTCTTAAGCTGTCTACTTTATCGATAAAGAAGGCCTCATCATATGGCCTCATGTTGAACCAACATAAGTCAGCAGTACATCTTTTATATGACCTGTAAACAATCCTGACTCTTTCTGATGCTGCATGTGACCACAGCTCATATATGTTAGTGAGGTCCATCAATGAAAATGTTTGTCCTCCTGCTCTGATTGTCAGGGTGGTCCAGCTCAGTAAACATGTCATCCATTTCCTCCATAGAGTTCATTTTGTTTCCAGATGACTTTATCTAGTATGTTTCAGCCTCCTTGTTTCCCCCTCTTCAGCTCTTCAGACTAAGCTGGTAATCAGCTCATGTATCTCTATTAACACCATCCAGTCTTTTCTCAGTCATGATCAGCTGAATAAAGCATTTGAAGTTTTCTGCTGTAAACCTCTTTCTGCTGTTCCAGAGAGGACATGTTTTTGTCCAGTCTCCAGCAGTGGCGATTGCTCTAAGACTGCAAGGGAAGCTCAGCTTCCCCTAAAATGTCAACAAAATAAGTGGTCAAATATGTGCTGTTGTGTGAACATTTCATTGACTAAATATGCGCTAGAACACGTTCATCTTTTGTTCAGAATTAGCTACTTATCACAGGTAACCGACACGACTTCTTCTCATTCATCCCCGCAGCGCCACAGAACTTTACACAGTTTAGACGCCGAGCATCTCCTGACTTCAATGGGGAATCAGAGAGTGGGTTGTTCCACTGCAGCGAAACTAGACGGTCATTGGATAAATGCTGGGCTTTGTCCCGCCCATCGGACGCTCAGCGTCTCTGGGGGTCTTTGGGACAGTGGGCTGGCCCGGACGCTCGGCTTCTGCATGATGATTGGATGATCTGTCTGAGGCTGAGTCCCTTTTTGATTGACAGCTAAATGAGCGAATCAGCGATCTTGAAGTATAAGCATCCACCGGAGCAGTTTTCAAGTTTTTCATTCCGTTGTTCGGAGTTGATCTGGAGAAGTTACTGATCCTCAGCGACTTTGTCTTTGTTAAAAACGACTAGCGACTCTCTTCTGTCACTCTGCGAATTTACATATAAATAAACGGACACATTTTATGATGTAGGCCGAAAATGAGCTTCCCCTCATTATAAGACCAGCAGCCGCCACTGGTCTCCAGGCCTGTATGTCAAAGGCCCAGTTGACCCAGAAGTCTGCCGACCTGGACTACAAACTTAAACAACACTGCAATACTGTCCACAATCTTGAAAGAAAACATGGATCAAAATCAGCTATGTTCAGTGAATAGCTGTGTTTAAAAACAACAGATGTTGACCAGTCGGATTCTCAGACAGAGCCATGTCGGGGGGTCATTTTCTCTTTTTAGCTCCGTAGATGCTTTTGATGCCAGACTCTGACCTCCTATCTGCCTCAGCACAAATCCACATCCATCAGACCAGGTCTTCACCTGTCCAGTGTCGGTGAGTCTGTGTCCACTGCAGCCTCTGACAGGAAGTGGAACCTGACGTGGTCTCTGCTGTTGTCGGTTGGACGTGTTGTTCACTCTGAAGCTTTCCCGCTCAACACAGTTGTAAAGAGTGGTTATCTGAGTGACCGTAGCCTTTCTGTCAGCTCCAACCAGTCTGTCCCTTCTCCTCTGACCTCTGACCTCTCTCATCAACACAGAGCTGCTGCTCACTGGATGCTTTTGTTGTTGCTCCATTCTGAGTAAAAACTCTAGAGAGAGTTGTGAGTGAAAATCCAGGAGATCAGCAGTTTGAGAAACATTCAAATCTTCGGTGGCCCTGAGAACTCAAAGCACTGCAAATACACCAACGTGTTGCAAATTCAGAAAACATCTTCATCAGTTTGAAGTGTTTCCAGGGGACACAATCACTTTTATTAAAAAAAAAAAAAAAGAAAAAAGTGATGAACCCAGCTTGGTTGCACTCTTTATTCAATGCCCTATTGTGACTTTTGATGTTAAAAGCATTGAACAACAGGTGCGTCCCAGCCGGGTTCATCACCTTTGAGTGTCCCCTGGAAACACTTCCCTTAATGTTTTGAATATTTGCAGCACGTGTTTTCTAAAGTTGTTTGTGTTTTTTTCTGTTTGCATGTGTTTTCTTAAGCTGCAGTGCGTTGAGCTGTCTGGGCCACCGTACAAACCAGTCGTCCGACACCAGCAATCGTGAGGCTCAAAGTCACTGAGTCACATTTTTCCATATTCTGATGTTTGATGTAACTGAAGCTCCTCACCTGTTTGCAGGATTTTATGCACTAAGCTGCTGCCATTTTATTGGCTGACTGGACAATTGCATGAATAAGCAGGTGCACAGGTGTTCTGAATAACTTCATTTTTCTCTCGACTGTAATGCCTTCGGACCAACATTATGATGCACCCTTGATGAGAACTAATCGTTACTCCAAGTCCTTTATTCCTTCTGCTATTAGGCTGCTCAACACAGACAACACTCATCTTAAATGATTGTTATTAATTCATAAGATATGTTGCTCAACTTATTGCTTTTATTTATTGTTTTACTAATTGTAAGAGTCCCATGCCTTTTAATGTGTTTGCTCTGATATTTTCACTGTATCTGGTTGGTTGTGTGTGTGTGTTGAGACTGAACGTATGGACTGGGAAGCTACAACTGAATTGCCCATGGCGGATTAATAAAGTTGTCTGAACTGAACTGAACTAAAGTGTTAAGAGAATTTATTCCTCAATATTGTTTATTGAGCTTTGTCTTATACACATACCGTAGGTTATTCATGGTCATAAAATGTTATTTTATGTTTGTGTGGTGTTAAATTTGAGTATTATAAAGTATAGGAAGTGTAACAGTTCATCCAGCTCCTATATCAAACATAGTTTATCTCTGTGCTGCACTCCAGCCCAGTAAAAGCCTCCACACTCTTTTTACTATATAATACAGTTGCACTTTTACAGTTGTGCTGCGTCAGAATTAGGCTCTCGCTAAAGTGGGGAACATATTTAAGACCATATTAAAGTCAAGTTTGGCTCAGTTTGTCCACTTTCACAGCTTCCCCAGAACAAGCCTCTGAACTGCTCCCTGATTCAAAATGACAAAATTTTATACTCCTTCCTTTTTTCCTTTTTTCCAGCAGGAGCCTCTGTGTGGAAGTGCACACTGTTTTTTATATCCTCTCAGGTGTGTGTGTATGCGGACGGTGTGTACATGCAGGAGGACAGTCTCCAAGTAAGTGTGTGTGTGTGTGTGTGTGTGTGTGTGTGTGTGTGTGTGTGTGTGTGTGTGTGTGGGGGAGAAAGTGTCCCCGGCCATGCTCTTGTTGCTGCAGCAGGCAGCGGGCAGCAGGGGTGGGGGCATTTATCAGCCCTCTAAGTGGCTGTAAGAAAAGCAATGCTCGCTGGGAGTCGAGCTGACAGCGGTTTTCCTCGGATCGATTTGCAACGCTGCTCCAGTTTATGACAAAAGAGTTCACGACACGGCAGTCACAAAGTCAATACTGTGATAAATACTCCCTCTCCACTCGCTCCTGTCCGCCACTTTACCAGGCATTTGGCCTGACAGTTATTACTCCCGCGGTAAATCCACTGACCAGAGGGAAGAGAGGGGAAGAAAAGGCACTCTGCTCCAGGTCTCTGCTCTGGATTTATGGACCCAGGTGGACCAAGTTTACTTAATTTAAAGAAACCATATAAACTTGGTGAGCTGCTCCTTTTGCAGGAAAGCCACTGCTGTAATTTCACTCCTGGGGATTTGAAGGAAAATCTGTTAAATGCACATATGCCCCCGACATACTGCGCTTTGCATTGGTGCCTTCATGCCTTCATGTAAATGAAGAAATTATGAGGCACTGTTTCCAGCTTTGTCCGCGCATGTAGATGACTATTAATACACCTAAAATAGATCTGTAATATATCCCCTTTTTTTCTCTTCTGGAATCTCATTTGAATAACGATTAGGGAATTAAAATCAGGGATTAAATCGTGCGCTGTCACACACACTTGTTTGTTGTTGCCTTGACCGACTAACACCCCCGAAACTTTCCATCACACGCTCATCACATTAATGCAAAAAGATCCCTGTGGTTCAATTTTCCACAAATGAAGAAATATTAGGAAATGTTTTGTAATTTGTCATAGATCCTTGCCTTAGCACTAATCCAACATGTTAAATCCCTTTACAGTTAAAAAGTAGCCTTATCCTCACATATGGCTGGGATCACAGTAATCAACACAGCCGATTATGTGGATGAAAATTACACCGCTACATATGAATATTTTCAATTATTCTGGTCCAAATAATACAAGTCTGGGGTGAGATTAATATTTTTTTCAATAATGACTTACAAACAACACATCTATTGCATGTTGAGTGGCAAGTCATCGTGTTGCAGCATGACTCCTAATCCTGTTAGAGATTGGGAAACACATAAAAAGATCTCATTAAGATTTAAGTTGTTGCAGGATCATCAATAAAACGTTGGCATAGACACCCTGGTACTTTGCGTCCCATCATGCAAAGTGTCTCTCACAGGCTGTGACCCACATCGGTGCCAACACAGTGCGACACAGTGTCAGTTAAACTCAGTCTAAACACTGACACCGAGCCGACCGTCAGGGACTAAACAAACTAACACTTCTTCCTCCTTCTTCCTTCCGGCGGCCAGGTGGAAAGAAACTCATTATCTTTACTTAATTGCACTTCTGAAGTTCTGGGATTTGACTTGTATTTCCAAAGCCGGAGACTATATGTATTTTTACTGCATTCATCTACATAGAGTCAAACTGGATGTTTACCTCCTCTGTATTTATGTCACAGCTGTTGTTACTATAGTTACTATGCAGATATTGGATGCAGCTTCTACAATATGACACTTTAATAAACGTTATACCAGCCAGTGTATCACTATAAATATCCACACAGAGATGGAAACTTGGTTCATTAGTTGATTAGTAATGTATATATTCAGGGAACCTTTACATGGAGTGTACTGTGTTATCAGTTAAATGGCTGGATTATACTACAGAGGCTCCAGGTTTACTGTGTGTCAACTGGTTTGAGCTCATTTATTTGAAGAAAATGTTTTGAAGAATGCACCACTACAGCAAAAACAAACAAACAAAAAAACAGTATAAAGATCTTAAAATATAGCTTTAAAACTTATTTCAGGGTTGAAGCAAATTTGTTATTATTGATTAATCTGCTGACCAACAATCCAAAATCTTAAAATACTCAATTAGGAACAATTTTAACATTTAAGAAACTGGTGTAATTAAATATTTAGCACGTTTGCTTGAAGAATCAATTATCTGAATAGGGATCCAGGTACACCAGCAGTTTGCACAATATAAAGCACCTTTATATATAAATACCTACCTATATGTCAAATTATAGTAAATGAATAGATGTTAATAATGAGAACTCAAAATGTCAACACGCTTATAACCCAATATAACAAAAACATCAAGGATAACAAAGAATGCCTAATACTGATCTACAATTAGTATTAGAGTCAGGGAGAGAGAGAGAGAGAGGGAGAGAGAGAGAGAGACAGAGACTTCATCCATAGAAGGCAACCATACGTATATTTTCTCATAGCACACAGAGCTAATACACAGGTTTAGGAGGTTACCTAGTATTTTCACTTTGTGTTATACTTTCATTATTATGGAGAGCATTATATTCACTGACATTACTATGAATTCATTATGTTTAACATTATATTATTTACTTATAGTATCTGTTGTCATGATTACTGTAGTGTTTTATCGTATCTCTTTTTCTTTTTAATTTCATATAATTATATTTCAATGAAATAATATGTATTATTATTAATATTACCATTATTATTATTATTATTAATGACAGTATACATTTTTAATTCATAAACGTTTTCTAGATTGAGCTGAACCATGAGCCTGTAAAGAAACGTAATAATGTGATCCTACAGACAGCTGAGGATTTATCTTTCTGCTCATTGTTGTTCAGTGAAAACTGTAAACCATTAGAAACTTGTTAAATTTCCTCCAGAATATATGAAAAGTCAATGTTTCGATACATTTGTTCCTCTGACAGCAGATCTATGTAACTTATATCTGCACATTATACAGATTTGTGGGTGCATGTGTGTGTGTGTGTGTGTGTGTGTGTGTGTGTGTGTGTGTGTGCATGTGTGCATTTGTTGGGCCTTGCTTTTTTGTTGGCTTCCACATAGCATTTTTACCACCTATGGATGGAGGGAGGGGCACAGACTGACGAACGGAGGTAGGTAAAAACAGAATAATATAAAATGAGAGGAGGAGCAGATGAAAGAGAGACAAGCAAAGAGCGAGAGATGAAGGAGATGAGATTTTTCTTCCAAGTTTGACTGCAGGGGATACAGCAAGCCGTAATTAATTATCTCAGACAGGTACGTATTAAAAACAATATTCCATCTCGCTGAAGCCTTGGAGGTCTTTGCACCAATAAAAGGAGGTATTCATCAGATGAGGCCCTGTCCAAGTAAAGCTTCATGAAAGGGGACGCTGCCTTGTGTGGTTAATTTATATCAAAATTCCTGCATAAACTGGGAGGCTGTAAAAAGTCCCAATTAGCCATCTGCGATTGTCTGGAGGAGGTTTGATGTATGGGCCTATCAATACAGCGCAACTGCAGGCTGGGCTGTAATATCAAACTATAATCCAGGGTGCACATGGCGAATAAGCACCCATTGACTCTGGGTGTGATTTTACAGACTGTTAGGGAAAGCCATTTCAATATAGGCACAGCCAGTAGTGGACATAAAGCAACAGATGATGTAGGCAGCGAGTGTGTGTGTGTGTGTGTGTGTGTGTGTGTGTGTGTGTGTGTGTGTGTGTGTGTGTGTATGTTTATCTGCTGTAAAGTTCAAACTTTTATTTGTGTTTGACACTGAGCAGCACTTAAAGAAAAGTGATCTCATCCTCCACTCAGAAGAAGATCTATACAATTCATTTCCATTCAGTTCAGTTTTATTTATATAGGACCAAATAATAACATTAACTCAAGGCTCTTTACAGAGGAGGGTCGGACGTCTCGTTCCCTCTGACTCCACACTCGCTGATTTTTTTTTAACTTTTCGAACTTGTGGTCCAACCAACACTGACTCACACACTGAGCTGGGAAATCAGAGGAATTCCTCCTTAAGGCCACTATGATTTGAGATCATATTATGTTTTATTGGTGCATTAAGTATTACTAAACAAATTTGCAATCAAATGACCCTCAGGGGCCTCTGATGATCTAGTTCTCCATTTGCCTGGATGGTAATCCAGCCTGGCACCTCACCAGAACCTTTTCTAACCTAGCACCTGAACTCATCCAGTCCCAGTCACAGATGGTGGCTGCAGTTAGCAGCATGGCTATATTTATATAATAATAATATTTAAATATAAGATCTGGACACTGAACTGGAGGATGGTGCCCACTCGCTTGAATGAAAATAGTTCACAGAGCACATGTCCACATTGTGCAGCCCAATGCACATCTGCATTAGTGCTTCACCTGCTTGGCCCACACACTTTACACCTGGTTGACATCATACACTTAAAAACTGTTTTTCAAGCACCTTACTTAAAGAAAGTGTTTCATTTACCAAAATGTGAAATGTAAAAATGGTAAATGTTCTCTGAAAACAACCAGTCATGCGATAAATTTGCCGGATTACAGAATTACAGAACCTAGACCTGCTTCATAACCACAAAAGACGAAAAGACTCTATAACAATATGGGTCCTTTAAACTGTTTCCTGTCCCTGTTCAGCTCTCGGTTCAGGTCTCTGAAAGATCCTGGTCTGAAAAAGTTCACAACCTGTTTATTTACATGTAACCTTAACCAAAGAGCTGCTGATGCCTAAACCACTTGCAGATATGAACATGGTTGTGTGCGTTGTATGACAGACATCCACCTCAACCAGCTCCTGGGAGGCCCCCCCCCTCCCCCCCCCCCCCAGTCCGCTATATGTGTATATGTTGCCTCTGAACATAATCCAGCCAGTAGATTACATATTTGCTGTTGCAGTTTGGTTGTGTAGAAAGGTAATTTCAAGGGGAGAGGGTTTGGGCAGAGAGACACAAACAGTAGCCTTGAGAGCTAAATTGGAGAAATGGCAAATGGAAGAATTGGTTTACAGTCTTGAGTTTTGTTCCCATTTCTCCAATTACCAAGAAAAAAAGAGAAGGGAGAGATGGAGACAGAGAGAGAAGAGAGAGAGAGAGAGAGAGAGCAGCATTCCAGAGGTATTAACTTCAGGCGGCTCAGCCTGTGAGTCAGCAGAGGAAACAATGGGCCAAGGAAACGCTTGACCTGCACACACACACACACACACCCACACCCACACCGACACATCACACACGTACTGTAAAGCATACACTGATCTGTACACACGGCTGCAAATAGTATGTATGCACACACACACACACACACACACACACATACAGAGTCACACACATCCTGCAGCAGTTGTCCATACAGTCCCAGGTTAATTTGGTGGCAGCTCCTCCTCATCATCATAACACAGATGGCCACGAGAGAACTTAATTCTTCCTCTGTTGACTCAGTTTGCGTCGCCAGTCCCTGCTGTAATGACTGATCCATCACCAAACCTACTGGAGGCTCAGGGCGAGCGAGGTTCACAATCTGTGAAAGAGAGAGAGAGAGACAGAGAGGCATGTAGATGTAGAGATAGAGGGGGGGGGGGGGGGGGGGGGGCTAAGAGTGTTAATGCATTTAAATATACCTGCATACACATTCCCACTCTGAATGTAATGTACTTATTCTTCTCACTGCTATATTGCTATATTTAACACAGACTGTTATTTATCTTTAAAAATGTTTTTTTCTTCTAATTTCTCACCTTTTTCTAAACATTATCACCTTGTGTCTCTTCTTCTACTTATATTTCCGCTTTTTCTTCTATTACACAAATCCTGATTTGAACCAATTATAGTTTATTAAAAACTAAACCAAGGCATTGTGCTGAAAGCAACATTTTAGAGAGATTTGTCTTAAAAAGTATGAATTATATATATTTTTAGCAAAGATGCATGAGTCGGGATTATTTATGTAGCCCTCTAAATCAGTGTGGGTCGGGGCCGTGAAGGTATTGCAACAGTACAATTTTTGTGAAAAGATTTATTTATCTAAATATAAAAATATGTGTGTATATATATGTATATATATATATACATATATATATATATATATATGTGTGTGTGTGTGTAATGCTTTCAAATGTTTTATAATGAAATGATCTTTATTAACTCCTTTCATTGTCTGTTTTTCTAACATTAAGGTTAATCACTGCGATAAACCAGTGATAGGAACTTTTATGTTGCCGCCATCGGACCACATCACGTTCTCAGTGTGATGGTGCCCTAACAGATTACATCTATGGTAAAAACTGGATTATCAAAATGGATAGCTGGTTAGCAACTGGAAGACTTAAAAAGAAAGAGTCAAGAGACAGATGGTGAATCAACATGTGATCTCTCCGCCATCAAACAAAAAAGGAGAATTGAGCTTCCTACATGTTTCCCCTGTTTTCAGTTGAGTCCTGAAGGTTCAGTCATTATCCTTAACATAAAAAGTGCTCTGAGAATTATTTGGCCTCTGTATTGTTACAGAGTCGGATGTGAGCCACCAACATTTTTAAGATCTGTAAGTGGGGCATGAGAGGTTGGGAACTACTGGACTTAATGTCATCCAATGTAATCTTTAAGTTCACGATTAAAATGATCTTAACATATGGTGTGATTACCAGCTTTATTCTTTATTCTGATCTCCACTGGCTTCAGCTACAGCAGTTGCAAATCTTCCTGGGGTCCACATAAAATCATTCACAAACAAACAGCGTATAAACATACAACAAACAAGCATTGCCTGACCTTTGTCAGTCTAATACTCAACATATCAAATGACTTAAACAGTAGAAAAGAATGAATCTAAAGCTGAGGATTAAAGCAAACAGACATCCTGGCAGGTCTCATTCCTGCAGTCAGGTCTCTTTCAGGGATTTTTTAAACAGGTATTTGCTTCTCATTTGTTTTATTTGTGTTGGTAGTGAGGTTTTACTCAGAGCTTTCAGTCATCTTTCACTGTCTTCATCAACAGATGGAGTTCTCAGTGCTGACACTGACCAAACTCAGTCTGCTGATGAAAACCACGAGAAAAAGCTGGAGACCAGCCAGATTTGTAATCAGTGTGTCTTCAGCTCAAGTTATGTCGTGCTTATTCTTAATGTGGTGATGATCTGCACACTGAGGTGAAAGTTTGACAAGCAGTGACAGCGGTAGTGCCGCAAAAAGTTTGCACTCTTCTCCTCCACGGCCAAATCCATGAGAGTGGTGAATGCAGCAGCCTCCAGTCAGGGGAGGAGGAAGTCAGAGACCAAACATCCTGAGCTGCTGAGGTAACTCAGTCACCACAGAGATGACAGAGAGGCTGAATTATGGTAGAACAGGAAGTATACAGGTTTATGAAGAACCAGGTTTCTCTATGTCATAAAGTTTCATTTCTTACACAAGTATCAGACCCGAAATCCATTTAATGAGATTTAGTCTCATTTGGGAGGATTTCATTGTTGCTGATTTTGTACGAATTGTCTGCATTTCATTCTCTGATTATTTCTATGGAGTTCTGACACAGTGAAATGAAACTAATGCTAATTTCATCAGGGACTCAGCGGAACCACCCTCAAGGACCCCAGGAACTCTTTTAAGGACCCAACTGTGGAGGAAGTGAAGGGTTAAATCAGCGGCTGCAGTGGACCTGTCTCACTGCTTAATTCTCTTAACTCTGACAAGTCCGGACTTCTCAAGCTAGTTCCTCCAACATGATGGACGCTCTCTAACAGTTGGCCATTTCCACTTTTCCTTGCAGACGTCACCCCTCCCTCCCCTCACCTCCCCTCCCCGCCTTCCTCGCTCTGTCACTTCTTTTCTTCCCCTTTTTTCTTAAAGATGCCTGCAAGATGAAAGGCTGTGGCCCTCGCCCTCGCCTTATCACTGTCTTTAGAGCTTGCGAAAACTTGGCGGCACCTCAGCTTTTTAGAGCAAAAGAGAGAGAGAGAGAGAGAGAGAGGAGAGAGAGAGAGAGAGAGAGAGAGAGAGAGAGAGAAAGAGAGAAGAGAAATAGCGTTGGGGATTATAGTTCTGAGGACAAACCTGACTATTCACACTTGGCATTAGCAAGACAGCCCGGGTACAAGAAGGATATTTTTTATTCCCTTCAATTTAACTTTAATTACTCAAATCTCGGCGAGGGCACACAAGAAAAGCCCAGGCATTTGTGTCTGGGAGATTAGCAGACTGCCCTGCCAAGTCCTCGCCAGCGCTGCATCGTTAGATAGAATTCAAATTCAAATCCAGGCTAAAGACAGTGCAGCTGTCGCCCCCCTGGCCTGAAAACCCCCTGGATCAGGAACGAGCTGTCCTCCCTCCTCCCTGCTTTCCCCAGGAGAAACCTAATCCTGCCTCCCTCTCTTCCTCTCCTTCCATCGCTCTGTCTCTCTCACCCTCCCTCTGATGTCTGTGACAGCTAAAATAAAGCCGTTAAAGCCTCCCTGAAATAATTAGTAATTAAAAATAAAAAAGTGGGTTGTTTTGTATTTATTTGGCATCTTTCCTCAGGCTGGGAGAGGAGGCTGGCGTTTGTTGGTGTCAGGGGTGATGTGTCTTTCACACGACTCAGCGAATGTGTTTGAAGTGTGGTTAAAGACGGGATTTCTTCGTGGACATATCAGGTTAAACAAATGCCTCCACTTCCACACCCTGCTCGGAGGGAAAACTTGCCGGGCTTTCCTCTCCTCGGGAAGTTTGAAGACATGCCTAAATTCTGCTTCTCTGTGACGTGTGATACTGCAAGTCTTCATTGGGGGCTTGTTTAATCTTGTCAGCGAAGGACTCTTCCTCCTCCCTGCCTCCCTCACTCCTTCCTGTATCTGAAACCTCTTTTGCAAAGACGGCTCAACGGGAGAGCGTCTCACACAACGCTGAAATCCCCACCAGTTGTTCGCCTTTCACCCGCAATTGACTTTGTGAACACCTGCAATGTCTTCGATAAGTAGCTCGTCTTATCTCCTTTGGGAGAGCAGACCCCCATTATCGCGGGTTCGGGGGCAGATACCCCCGTTGTGCCGCGGGCCGCAAATGATAATCCACGCTGCCACACTGCTGAAATCCTGGTAAAGTGATCCTAAATTGACAAAACCCTTGGATCCTCTGGACTAGGTTAAGCCTCATCTATTAGTGCTACAGTAGCTCGGGATAAAGGTTCGTCAGCCTTGTGCCACTCCTGAGAACGTCATCAGCAACACCGTCCTTTTGGTTATCTGCTTCTTTTAATCCCCGCAGACACAGCAATGCAAGAGGGGCACAGAGTTCACCAGCCCTCTCTCTGTAAAGTCTTTAGGTAATTTCTTCATAAAGTCATGTGCCTGGGTCTGTGAAAACACTGCATCCAGCCGTAATATCAGAGCAGACAGCATTAAGCTTATGTGCAGAGTGCTGCGACTTGTTATTTCACTGGCCCAGAGTCCGTGAGCACAGTAATTGATTGGCATGATGGAATTAAGGGGAGACTTGCCATGCTGAAGGGAGAGCTGGCACGGGACTGATACATTAAATATCTGGCACAGCTCAGCCAGCCAGGCATCTGATTATGATTTCAAAGTACTCGGACCTGGACTTGATTAAAAACCACGTAGCCTAGATGAAGGGCCTGCGAAGCCCCCATAGGCATACACAGAGATGCCATTAAGGGGGGCCACAGGGAGTAACAGCAGCCCTGGATGAAGTCATGGCATGCCAGCCTAATTACAGGTCCATCTAAGGCAGCTCGGTTTCATCCAGCCAGTCAAATGTTGTCTCGGAGAAGGTCAGGGAGCTACAGGGTTGTACAACTTTCTCACACAGGTCCACCCTCTTCTGCGGGACCTCTTAGGGAATTATGGCAAATTCAACAGTGGAAAACAGGGAGGAAGAGGCAGGAAAAGTCTCGACCTCCTGGAGGAGTTTACTTGCTGCCTTCCTTACTGAGTTGTAACAAGCCGCAAGAGCCAAGTTAATAACCCCTATTCCCCCTCCCTTCCATCTCTCCATCCCTCGTTCCCATCATGTCTCCTCACACACCCCTCCCTCTTCCTCCCTCCCAGTCTCCTCAGGCCTAAGGGAGGCGATTGCGATTAATATCTGCCTAACTTGTTACCTAATTCATTATGGAATAGCAGTTAATTTGATTTGATATTATTTTAATAAAATTCTGTAATATATTAGATTGTTTCAGGCTATCAAAATCATTTTCCAATTATTACGGTTACTCAAGCAAGTCCAGCTCTTTCCCCCCTTTGTGGCAAACTGCAGTTGGTCTGACTGTGAATACATTAGCTGCTACAACTCCATCTCGCCAATTGAAGGGAGACTTCAATATACGTGTATGCATGATTACACCCCAAATGTTATTAGTGCTATAGATCCACATGGCCACAATAGATTGGAGTGTGACTGGCTCAGCGAGGTGCCTTAAATGTGTCTGATTGAGCCCTCATAAGGAGGAATAAATAAAATAAAGCCAGAGATCTGATCCCTCTCTGAGCTAACGGCCACGTGCCAGTGTCTTGGCTCTCTGTTAATTAGTAACACGCTTCAGCAACCCTGCCCTTTGTGAGGCATCAAGGCACAGTGGGCCTCAGCTCAGATGGACGTGATCTAAGCACCACCACCCCCC
>NW_019525240.1:457951-458630 GCF_002814215.2 Seriola lalandi dorsalis | reverse complement strand
GGAAAAGTCTCGGAAAACTCACCCCCCTCTCCGGAAGATCCTACTGATTCCAACATGTCTGGAGGAAATGTTCATGAGGGCAGTGTTTCACAAACAGGGACTCGAGCTGTGATTTTCCGCTCCACAAGGAAGAGTGATGGTTCTGTAGACAGTGAGACCAACAACCTCTCCACTGCTGATACTGATGCAGAACAAGAAAAACAAGAACAAAGTGTCAGCGTAAAAATTTTAGATGAAACAAACACCCCAGAAAGCGACAAAGACAAATAAATGTCAGCAGAATGAATCCAAACTTGGATCAAAAGGCAAATTTTTTGATCATTGAATAATTTTATTTCTTTTATTGTAAAGAGCCTCTGATGAAAATCCAGTGTTTAACCTTGTTAAAATCCATATGATGTGTTTATATAATACAGACATATGATGAGAGAAAAGTTCATCAACACCATGACTGAGTGTTTCCACCTTGAACTGCAGTGAACCAATGACAGTCTCATAAAAACAGATTCAGACAGCCAGGGTTTCATACGTCACAAACCTCAGGAACCAATCCTGTCAACTTGTGGGGACAGGGGGCGGGGCTTTATAAACCTGAAACCTTGTCAACACAGAGAGAGAGAGAGAGTTAGCATTAGCACAACCTAGCGGTGTCAGCCACTGCTAGCTACAAGCTAACAAG
>NW_019525240.1:445697-457906 GCF_002814215.2 Seriola lalandi dorsalis | reverse complement strand
CAGCCTTTGAAAGCTATTGTAGAACAGAGAGATACAGACTCGTCGTCACATCTCGGATCCCCTGCCCACAGCTTCAAGGAGAGGCTTTTAAAGCGGAACAACACCTTATAAATCACAGAGTTATGGTCTGCTGTTTGTAAGCTGCTCATTTCCTCTACCTGTAACCTCACTCCTCTCTCCTTTGCTCTCAAACTCTATCCTTACTTCAGCATGGAGTGATCCAAATTGGGGCAGAGGGAAATATTTTCCTCTGAACAGGATCCTTAGGTTAGGGTTAGCATGTGACTCTGCTCTGTCATACTCAATAACCAGTAACCAGCCAGTAACCAGCCTGTAGAACATTTTAAGTACTTGGATACAAACATCGAACAGACTCTCATGTTTAATTCAGGGAGCAATTTTAAAGACCCCTATGATGAAAATCAAGTGTTTAACCTTGTTAACATCCATATGATGTTTTTTATATAATACAAGACGTGATGAGTGAAATAATAATCAACAACCATGACTGAGTTTCCACCTTGAACTGCAGTGAACCAATGACAGTCTCATAAAAACAGATTCAGACAGCCAGGGTTTCATACGTCACAAACCTCAGGAACCAATCCTATCAACTTGTGGGGACAGGGGGCGGGGCTTAATAAACCTGAAACCTTGTAAGCACAGAGAGAGAGAGAGAGTTAGCATTAGCACAACCTAGCGGTGTCAGCCACTGCTAGCTACAAGCTAACAAGCATCATAAATAAAAGATGCTAACTGTGCTAACCGTTCTGATCCGTCTGCTAGTCTCTGGTTCTGGTCTCAGACCCAGACTCCTCATCTGAGTCTGGGTCTGACTGAGGCTCAAACATGTGGCTGAGTCTCTCTGATGTTTCCTCCTCTCACCATGTTGATGCTCTCTGCTCTTTCACCTGTCCACCTGGAGCAAGCAGGTGGTGGACAGGGCTCAAGGCCTGATCCTGATGTGATGAGTCAGTGGTGCTGATCACCGTGGCAACAGTCAACAATGTGTTACAGTAGTTTAAGTTGCACATTTAATCTTTTTGACCCCACTCTGTGAAGACTTGGACTCTCTCAGGCGCGATGCTGTACAAGTTTTAGATTGACAACTTGTTCATTGGAAACCTAGATAAGAATAATGAACATTCAATAGGTGTATAGATTCTAAAAACAACAACACAACACAAATAGCCGTATCCATATCTTCAAAGACGAATGCATGCTGAGAGGCGGCAGCATTAGAACACAAACACTGTCTTACCCTCTGCATCACAGAACTCCAAATGTGGCCTTTCTCTTTAGGTTGGCACTGATGAAGGTCCTCACAAGAGCATTAATGTCCAGACTATCACCATGAACATGCATAAGAGCAAGATGGGTCAGTCTTTTTTGTCTTGTTGTGTGTAACCACGTCTTCAGACAGCGCAGAGTGAAAAATGTTCTCTCCAATGAAGCATTTGAGATGGGGAGGAACAGGTACAGTTTAATGAGGTTTTCTGCTTCTTTGAAAATAACCCTTGTTTATGGGTGGAGTTTTAACATATTATTGGCTGTCTTTTATTGAGTTCCAGGGAGAATTGCCAAAGACATCTCTGATCATTTTCAGCTGGATATCCAGTCGGGTTCTGTCAAAATGCAAGGGAAGGTGATGGGAATCTACATTCACTGAGTTCCTTGTTGGTTGCCTTAACAACCACTTGCTCTCTGAGAGCTGCTGTTTTCATTCCATCTTGGTCGAATCTCCTCTTAAGTTCCTCTGTAACCAAGTCCTGAGTCATGAGTGTTGCGCTTCTACCTGTGGCTCTGTTGTGTGATGATAACGGACTGGGGTCTTGGTCACCCTGTGTAACTCAGCAGAATCGCCTGGCATTTTTAGTCCCGCTGTGGAAAGCAAGTGCAATTCAGTACATTCAAGTGCTCACATTCAGAAAAGTGCTTCACAACACAGGAGGCCAAATCAGAGTGAATCTTCAGGTGCTTGTCTACATATCGCAGCGTTAATGAAAATTGTTCCATTGTACTGGCGTCCATGTTACCGTCGTCTGTGAGTCCACAGTACGGACTATTTATGGAACGGGATACAATTCCACTGTGAATTGCACATGCGTACTGTTTAATAACTTCATTCCGAATTGTATCCGAGAGCCAGTTATCTCTCCTAAGAATCCATTCTGTCTCTTTCGGGAGGTTGTATGTACATTCCGGCATAAGTTCATACAAAATACAATCACGGCGGCAGTCACCCCGAAAAAGCCAACCCTTTCTTTCCCAGAAAGAGCACTGACCTCAACATTAGTTCCAGAACATTGCTGCATTCTTTGCTGTGTTCTGAGCTTGTCGGGCAGCATCACATAAAAGTATTCTTTAGAGCAGAGATTTTCTGAATGGCATCAATGTGAAGCCTCCTTTAACAAAGCTGTTGTCTGACCTCATACTGTCTTCATTAATTAGACCTTTCTCCTCCACTTTGACACAGCTAAAACAGACAACACGATCACCATAATCAATATAATACAGCCATCTGCTGAAGCATCTATTTGTTGAGCCAGCTTGCATTGAATGAACGACAAAGCTTCTTTTTGCCAAATGACCTTCCAGGAAAACTGACGCTGCTTGGTTGTTGTGGTGCCACTGGAGCATTAGCATTTTGACCGGCGATATTAGCTTGAACTGCGGGAGCACAACATCTGTCAGTGTGATGCCCATCATCCAACTCTGGGGAGGGTGCGTTGGTTGTTTTGGAGGTGGTGGGACCGGGTGGTGAGTTTGCCTACAATACCTCGCTGAATCTTCTTTTTTTTTTTTTTGTTGAGGCTTCCCAAAAAATCAATGCTATGTTTCTGTGCCATTTCCACAGGTTGTCAGTTAGCTACTTCTGTGATATGGTCAGTAAGGGCATGTGACTGATATGACAAAAATATTGTTTATATTATACTCAAATATTTTTGAGTCTTCCTGGTGGAGTAAAGTCCTGTCTGGCTGTGTTGCTTTGCTGTTATCTCCTTTGTTGTCCTCACAGCTGTTCCACGCTAACTCTGCTACGACTCCTGTTGCTTGGAAAATCAGCTGGCCTTGTGTCGTAGCTGCTGATTCTGAAGAGAGCTTGGTTCACTCTGAGTTAATCCGAAGCAGGTCGCTGCTGTTGAGGAGAAGAGTGTTTGCAGGCTGCTGTGAACAGGCCGGCGAGAGAGCTGGTTTCTCAGGTAGCAAGGTTGACCTGGGCTGGGGCCTTGTTGCCCTTTGAGGAGAGAGCAGGAGCTGCTCTCCAGAGTAAGCCAAGAAGAGAAGAGAGAAGAGGGACAAGAGATCTGGTTTTGTTTGGTGACACCCTTGGGAGTCACATGTCACACACTGACCAGCAATGGCTGGCCAGTAAGATCCGTAGGGGGAAGGGTCGTCCCCAGGTGTGAACCGTGAGGAACTGTGGAGTCTGAGTTCTTTTGTCCAGTGGAGCAAAGAAACATCTGGTCTCTTGAATGATGAGCCCCAACAACAGGAATGCTGAACACGTAGCTGCTTATACCTCAAATACAGTAGACTCAGAGATTGAACAGCTTCCGTCTGGCCGTCATTATAGGGCCCCAAGGGGCCAGCCGGAGCATATACAAGAAGTCTTTTATTCCCTATGTCATACAGGCACTGAACACAACATGATTGCATCAGAGTACACTAACTACTTGTCTTATTCAACCCATTATATAACCTGTCTGCTGCTACCTGCTCATTTGCACTATTGTATTTTGCACATGTTGTATGTTTTTAATGGTGTGTGGTTTTTATGAGGATTGTTTGTATTTTTACTGTACTTTGGGAGAAGCCAAAGACTAATTTCCACCAAGGTCCACGAGAAAGTCAGTCAATGAATCAACAGCTCAATGAATGAATGAATCAACCAATCCCTTTGACTTTTAATGTTTTAAAACTGTGGCAGATTTCTCACTGTTTTCATTCACTGTTTACTGTATATGCTTCACCAGTATGAGTTCACTCTATATGTGGTATATTTATGTGGTTGCCTTAATTCCTGACCATGGTTATTCTACACAAAGCTGCTGTTAAAAATGTTCAGTTAAGTCCACTCGCAGATCATTTCCTTGTACAGTCAATGGATGAAAGTTTTCTCGGGACACGCCTCCATATCAATAATTATGGGTCACACACTCAGGTGGTGTAACAGTGGAGCCCGGGTGGAAATGGTTGACTTTTTATTTGACCACAGACGAGTTTTCTGTCCCACCTCCTTGTCCAGCAGCTGTCATGTCTGCACCAGCAGGCGCCCCAGGCCGGTTTCACAAGTTACACCTCCAAGTTTATAACTCAGTTATGACATGCTGTTGCCCCCCCTCCCAATCCCCCCACCCCTCCACAATGACATACCGATCTCTCGTCAGTGTATGCAATAGCTACCGTCTTAAGCGTCCTCTCTCTTTTTTCCTTCCATACCATGACAATGGAGTTCAGTTTTTTAACGCCCTACTTTTTATCTCTTATTGCATTCACATAACCGCCCCCTTCTTTTTTCTCCCTGCAGTCACAGCGTTATCATGATTTATAGAAGAGTCCATTTTGTTTTCAGTTCCAAGACGCTCAAATCAAAGTACCATTGCAGTACTTTATCTTGTTTTATTGGAAGCCACTGCATACTCCCATCCTGGTCAGTTAAATGTATTTAAGTGTATATTTAGATAAAAATAGTCTCTGTCTGAGCCGCAGATTTCATTGTTTTCCGTGTCAGTGATGAATCTCTCTTTTTTGATAGTTACTTGCAAGGAGAAGAAAAATGCAGGCTTGGCTGCACTGTTATGTCCCCTGAAGAAAAAAAGGAGAGAGAAAGCACTGAGGGTAAGAAAGAGGGACCGGCTCAAAGCAATCTGATTACTCTACCTTGCTTTCAAAGTATACCATCTGCAGCACATTCACCATTGTGGTTTGACATTTAATTAACATGTCAAAAATATTTTGGTCATTATTTCAAGTTTTCCCCGTCGGGTATTTGCCCACAAGCCTGGAATGTTCCCATCAATTACTGCCACTCCCTCCTCTCCTCCGCTGGCTGTGAGGACACGAGGAGAGGTCACTGGAAAACTTGTCTTGCAGACTTGAAGCGCATTATAAAACACGCCGTTCAAGGGGTTTATATGCAAAGCGAGGTGATGACAAGGCACGCTGATGTTGACTCGGCGAGCGTTTCCGAATAACACTCACTTCCTGCACACCCAACGCAGCAATCTCAGTGAGCTTCCATGTTCTGCAGCAGTCAGAGGCAGAGAGCGAAAAACACACACAAGACACAGAAAACATGAAAACCCACCTTTGTCTAAATCAGGTAACAATACCTTGCTGTCTGTCAGGCAGACACAAAAGCCTTTTAGATGCACCCTGCTGTTTCTATGATTCTCAGAGAAAGCATCTGTACGGGTGCGTGACGTCCCATGATTTATGCTGTGAGGACACAGTATAATAGAACAATGGCCAGAGTCCTTCCACAGAACAAAGAGGAGAAGCAGGAAAGCCGCTGAAAGGCGAGATGCTGTCACTTATTGCAGGTAATATGAATGGAGACAGGCCAAATTTGATTTCCAGGGTACAATACGTCTGTGAGGCGTTGGCTGGTCATCATCACACAGCTGTGATTAAGGGCCACAAACAGCTCGCAGGCAAGGAGAGGAATGGAAGGGAGGTATATTTTGCATGGATGCATGTTGTAATACTGATCCCACTTCATTCCCAAACGCTTCAGTGTGTCTGATGTAGCAAACAGGAAGTGGAAATCGTATCTCCTGCTGCCTGTTTTGTGTTTACAGTGGAGGATGTGATCTAATGTGAAACAACACATTTTCAACACAGACACACACACACACACGCGCGCTCACGCAAAACACACAAGAGGAGCAGCGCTGTTGTTTTTGAATGCAGCCCGCTTCTTTGGTCACCACAACTTTTGGGTTTAACCTCCATCTGACTTCGACGCACGTCTTTTTAACTGCTCTCTACTGAGGCGACCAGGGGCAGTGTGTGTGCTTCCTCGCCTTAAAACCTTCTCTCTTATGTTCGGGGAGATTGAAAGTGTCCAGCGTATTATTCAAATGACACGCTGCCTCACCGGGTGCCTCTTTTCTCTCTCCTCTATCTCCTTCCCTCCACCGCCTCCTCCTCTTTCTCCCCCCTCACTCCTCACATTATTTTTGAAGACAACTGCAGGCTAGAGGATAAGAATCCCGGTTGCGGTGCTTGCCGGCACTTCCTCCTCGGCCCTGATTTGAATAAAGAGCTTTGAAATTAAGTGGACAGGCCCCGTCAGAAAAGCAGCGGTGCGCCTTTAAGAAAGCCACTGTGCCTGGGTAAATTATTTTGATTGACGGTACCAGGAAATTTTTTGCGAGTTGGTTGATTTAATTGCAAGTGCCATGGGGCATCTTCAGGGGCCAGGTACTGACGCTCCTCGCCGCTGCCCGTTTGATCTCCTCTAGCCGTCTCCCGGTGGTACCGGCCGCCTGGGCACCGAGGGCCAGAGGGCAGACGAACAAAGGCAACTCAGTGTCTGTGAGTCTCTCTCCTCTTCACCTCCTCTGAAATAGGAAAAAAAACAAAGCTGTGGAATGGGCAGCCAAAAGTGTGAAAATGGATTTCCAAGCTCATTTGATGTTAAGTCTTTAGTGTCAAGAGTGGTATTTTCATTGATAAAGAGAAAAGAGAGCGAGGGTGAGGTGGAGATGGAGGGGTGGAGGAGAAAGAAGGGAGGGAGAGCATCTCCTGACAAACAGCGTATTTTTTATTTCCTGGATGGAGGAGAGGTGTGGACTGGGTTTCAAATGGGAGGGAGGATTAGGGAGAGGGGGCTTAATGAGAAAAGGATCCCTAGTCAACGGACAGGCCCTGTCAAAAAGAAGAAGCCAATACTCACTCACAAAAGCCAAGCCAAGACCCAGTCTGCAAACACACACACACACACACACACACACAGACCCAACAGTTTTCTTTAAATCCCATCAACCAAAGCCCGGCACCACCCTATATAACCTATACTACTATCTCCACCAGCTGTCTGTCTCACACTCGCTCCCTCTCAGCAGAATAAACCAGCTGGAGAACCAGTTGTCCTTATCAGTCCCAGTTCTCGATATGAACCGAACAAAGTAGCTCGGCTGTAGCGCTCACGTCAAGCCTTGGGTCCAGATGCCTCTGGTCTCACACACAATCCTGTTGTGTCTCCGTCTCTGCTGCTGCCGCTCGTCGGCTGATTTATTGCTTAAGATCTGCTCATTTACATACATATAACATTAGCTGAGCCATATTTTCTCCATCTGCTGTATACTAAAACAATGGTGAAACGCAATTACAAAGCATTTAGTATAGGCCGCTAGCCAACCGGCACTAAGATGTTCGTGACCTCAGCACAGTGATGTTTCAGAGGGTGTGAGCTTCTTTCTAATAAGGGATTAAAGAAGTAATGCACCTCATGTCCCTGAATGCATCCTCTCTTTAGCAACAGTTGGCCTCTATATACAAGTAAATCTGGCACCACTTTCTAATACTTGTTATTATTCAGGGTTCATAAACTGTAACTAATCACTTATTAATGGAAAGAAATATTTTACTAAAGCTTTATACATGATAGTTTGGTTGCCAGCTTCTGGACCAAAATCTATTTATTATTTTATATGTATGTATATATATATATATATATTTATATATTCATGCAGCATACAAACTTAAAAATGAAGGTATTAGCAAATAAGTACACATTTCAACTGTTATTTGTCTACATTACGACCTTTTATGAAGAATCCAAATCAGTTAATGAATGACTGATAACAGTACAACATGTGAGTATACACAGTGACATATAATGAATCACATTAACAGATCTTACTGCAGATAAGAAGCATTTATTAACTGACAATAGAACTGAAAATAATTTAAAACCAGGTTCACAATGACATTAGTTTCAGGGTTATGATAGCGGTCTTGGACAGTAAGCAATGTGTTTATGCATGTAAACAGAATAGAATAGAATGTGAATGTGTGAATGTGAATTTTGAAAAAACATCTCAAATGTCGCCAAAAATTGTTGGTTTTTCAGAGCATTCAACAAAGCAATATTTGGCAACATTGAAATGGAAACACCTTTTTTTGGGATTAAGTCACATGACATGACACATGATATCCAGATATTCTCGGTTGGAACTGGCTTTCCGGGGCATGACACGGCAGACGCCATGTTGCGTTCCATAACAGATCCACAGGACTTTGGTAAAATGGTATGATTGTATGACCTCAGAGAAATCTGTGGTACGTGGTTACTGTCAGGTATAAGAGGTTTGGAATTCCATCATCCAGATGCACGTAATGATGGAATTCATGCATCGTCTATGATGAAATACCACAATGGCTCTGTGGTGGATGCAGTTGAAATCACCGTCCTAACACTCATCAGATGCTGGAAAATCCCTCACCATGTTTATCGGGAAATGATCTATTCTCATAACATCACTCAGAGGAAACACAGAACATTCCCCGTTGCGTTTTGTCGACTTTTCGTGAAATAAAAAAAAAAAAAAATGCTTCTATGTTGCGTAAAACCATTTTCATTAACTCCAGTAACAGTATGAGTACTCAATCAGTTAAGCAAAGAAACAAGATAAATGATGTTATACTGCTCTCATCTTAGGTAGCATGAAACATTAAAGGGGACATATTATGCTCCTTTTCAACAAGTTTGAATAAGTCTCAGAGGTCCCCAAAGCATGTCTTTGAAGCTTCTTGCTAAAAAATCCACTCCGATCCTATATTTCAGCATGCCTGTAAACCCCTCTTTTTCAGCCTTGTTCAGAACAGGCTGTTTCTGTGTCTGTAGCTTTAAATGCAAATGAGCTGTGCCTGACCACGCCCCTCTCCGGAAGGGGATGCGGCTTGGGCTTCTGGCACCATGCTCTAATGTTTACGGTGACCGTGACCGGCCCCCTGGCGTCGGAAGCGCTTTGGTTCAACCATACAACTTTTATCCAGAATCTGAGCCAGAGGGAGAGGCTGCTGAAGAAGTTCAAACTCTAAAACTGCAGCAGGACGTTTCTGAATGGTTGGTAACCAATTTTGTGTATTTTGACATTACATTTTCAGTTTGTTGATGAGTGCCGGCACACAGTTACTAACATGTAGCTAGGTAGCTAATGCTAACTGTTACTGTCTCGTCATTACTGGGAGCTCTTTTGGTAAATAAGGACTATTGTGAATTGTGTAATGTAGTTACCCGTCATGCCTCCTTAGATATACTTTTACAGTCTGAAAATGTTTGTAGTATGTGGACTGCTACAGGTGTTCAATGTTCAATGTCTGCTGACAAAGTAGATCATTTTTCTCCATGTTTTGAGCAGAGATGCTCATCATGACATCTTCCTTTATGAAGTAAATTTATTTTGTGTATTACAATGAAAGCTGTAAATCAGCATAAACATGTCTGACAGCAACAGTAATCTTTAGTCAAAGACTAAACTGTGCAGTTTTCTACACTACACTGTTGTCAAGCTCCACAGTATATGCAATCAGTGACATGTTATAAATTACCTATGTTATAGATAGTCTTGTTTTACTTCAATGCACATCATTTTACAATGGTAATAACAGACCACAAATAGAGTAACACACCCTCAAATTAATTAGTTTAGCTGCTCTTTGATTTGTAAAGTTCTTCTATCAGCAGATAGTGTGCATATAATATATGAATTCAGGAGTCATTTCTTTAGTAACAATCAAGTATTAATTTACATCAAATGAGGCACTTATAATCAGTGATAATAAAAAAACTGTAGGATTCACTGGATCCATAAAAAAATTTGTGAGACACATCAGTACTATAATACACCTCGAGGTGCAACCTGGACACATCATCAGTGACGCTCCCGGGATCATAGGGTGTTTCGGGTCTTAGTCAGACACCCTCACCCGGGCGACCCAGCCGGGGATGATCAATCCCCCGACTTGTGTCCAGGTAGCGCACTACGCCACGCCTCCCCCCTCTTCAACCAGAGCCAACGTGAAGCTTTTTCAGACGCTTCCAGGATGTTTTTGATGGCTCTTCGCCTGTGCAGTCCACAAATCCCAAGGAGCCCCAGGACCCTATGTAAGGACTTGCCTGCAAAACCCCTGCAACCCACCTCAATAGGCTCGCAGCGGGCCTTCCACCCATTCCTCCGGCACTCGGCCACAAGATCTGCATACTTTGCCCTCTTCCTCTCCTGAGCTTCCTCCATTCTGTCCTCCCAGGGGACAGTTAGCTCAAGGAGCACCACCTGCTTGCTGGCTCCAGATATCAAGACCATGTCTGGTCGGAGTGTCGTGGCTGCGATGATGTCTGGGAATCGCAACTGCCTCCCTAGGTCAACCAGGAGCTGCCAGTCCCTTGCTGTTGTGAGCAGGCCCCCCTGAGTGTTCTTGGAGGGTTGAGGTTTCTCCCCTGCTCGGACAAAGGCAATCGTGCTCTTGGTTGGGTGTTGCTGCCTGCTGGTGTTGATGCCAGTGCAGATGGTGTCTGCTATTGCCCGCAGGACCTGGTCGTGGCGCCAACGATACCTGCCATCTCCCAAGGCCTTTGAGCAACAGCTGAGGATGTGTTCTAGTGATCCTCTTTTCTGACAAAGCTGGCACACAGGTGAGTCTATCAGGCCCCAGGTGAACAGGTTAGCAGATATATGTCATAGATATATGTTTGCAAGACTAAATGCCCTGTCCAGTTGTTTTAGTCGATACAGGTATCTAGTCTATAGGAGCTTTGTGAGCTGGTGCTGGGGCTTCCTTGGTCGCAGAATCTGGGTCGTCATTCCAGCCTGCGTGGTCCTGCGCATCCATGCCGAGTTTCCTGACGCCACATGCCAGTACGTGGGTTTTAGACTGGCCCATGATAGAACCGGGACACAGAGCTGGATATGACCTCCTCCTTCTCAGGCCGCTCGAACTGTGCAGTGAGGTCCTCTGGGATGGGGATGGCCAAAGCAGCTTCTGTGTTTTTTACAAAACAATGACTGAAAGTCTGTTTCTAACTACCTCCTGACATTTTCTTTACTGTATTTTGTTGTTGATGGAACTGTCATAACATTATACGTGCAATACTTAATACAATGTGTACAAAACATTTTTTTTGTTGAAAAATAAAATAATATAACACACCTTTGGAAATTGGACATTGAACAGTGGTTCTCCTTCTTTTGTTTGGGCTTGTGGTTGGTCAGCATTTTCATTGTAGTACGTGTCAGCCAGGTAGAGTCTGGAGGTACAGTAAAGAGAAAATCAAAGATGTTAATGTTGACAGAAACCTTAGCCTACACACTCTCACAAGTTCTAAGTAACCACAGCTTCATTTACCTGCACATTATTCCAAGACTGATAAATGACTGTTAGGTTTATCAAAAGTAGATGCACTTCAGATGGCTACAGACCTGTACTTCTGATGTGAGGCTGAAGAGTCTTCAAGGATAACTGTGTGCCTACAGTGGGTCAGTCTGGCATGCAACATCCCTTGTTGCAGGAAGCTGTATAGATGCACTTGATGTGCTGGCCTGAACAGAGGAAACAGAGGCAGTAGTTATGGCAACAGTTGCAAGCAGTGCAAAAATGATAACAACAAATGCACTCAATTATGTGTAAATTGGGTTGTCAATAGCTTGTATATGCTGCAAATAGCGCACTATATGTGCAAAATGCAAAAAATGTGTATTACAGACTATCCCCTTGGACATATCCCCTTAACTCTGCACTTATCTAGATATTCCCTACAGGCACTGTGTCTGTAAACATGATATAAACGTTAAAACGGCCGTTATAAGGCATGACTCAATAATAACTTTCACAGCACTAATAAACAAGCCCGGACACCTATGCTAATCAATACAGAGCCTATTTTTAGTCCGAATTTTACAGGCTTGACTTTACAGACAGCTAAATCGCCTTTAAAGTATAATACATTTAACAGGGTGGCTCTAATCAATGTCACACGACGATACCAAGCAGAAGAATTACATACAATCTGTACCCCCTATACCCGGCTGCGTGTCGACGATGCTAAACGTTAGCCACATTAGCTGCCATGCTAACAACACACGCAACAGGCTCTCGTGAACATACAGTAAAGCAACATAAAATTGTAAAACTTACAGCTCCGAAGTTCAAAGTTGGGTCACAGACAGTCGGTACTGATCCAAGCTTTATCTTGAGAC
>NW_019525240.1:437865-445647 GCF_002814215.2 Seriola lalandi dorsalis | reverse complement strand
GCTCGGGGAGTGTCACCCACCCGGGGGAAGGTGGCATCGCCCTTCTTGACGACATCAGGGGAAAATCTCCAATCCGCCCGTTTGAGCACACATTTCTTGAAAGGTGGAGAAAGCAAAAGACGGAGAGGATGGACTTTTCTCATGTTTGGGGGGTCCGTAGACACGCCAGGGACACATACTACTGATAGAAAACCAAGGAAAAGTGCATTTTGCATAATATGTCCCCTTTAAGTTAAACTCATTCCTCCAATGAACACACCGTGTGTTGTACTTGGCAGGATTTTTAATGGAGAAAAGGTAAAACCTAAACAAAACAATTACACAGGTAAGTATTACAAACAGTTAAACAAATAAACAAACTAACCCTAATCCTAACCCATAAAATCAGCCAATTAACATCTAACATAAGTATACATTTATTCCCTGGGTGCACCCACTGGCAATGCCACACCAAGAGAACAGAAGATGTGCAGATGAGGACCGCCAGCCTCCCCACATGCGACCCCAGCAACAAAACAAAGTGGCCACACCTTCAAAATAAAACATCTTTTAACTAAGTCTTCCTTACTCTGTAACATTACAGATAGAATGATCTACACACTGAAATTAAACTCGAGATCACAGTGTCTGACTTAAGCCTGAATGTACCACTGACACCAGAGACACATTCCACTGATTTCAAATGTTCTTCGTAGGTGACAGACTGAGGCTGACAAACAGTGTGAACATGCATCGATACAATTTAGGAGAGCCACTATCAGAAACCCAGATACTGCTGAAACAAAGAGATTTCAGATGTTGCCATTTTAATAGAGATTCTGGATACTAGTGTAAACATATTCTTTTATATGCATTTATATTCCAAGTCAGAATTCATTCACAGTCTATTATATACTGTTTGTTCTCTGCAGAAAAAAAATAGCATGTAATCAGCATAATACCTGACATGTACTGACATACAGCTGTGCAGCTGGAAGCAGTGTTTAGATGGACAGCGGCCCTGTTGTGACCAGGATCCTCACCACTGCTGGAAACACTTCCTCCGTTGTTTCAGTGCGTCTTTACGGCGGCTCCGTATGGAGGCGTGGGCTTGGACGCTCAATATATTCTAATCTACTTGTTGATAAAGAGGAGATTTTCCATTGACACTCTGAGGCGGCGGCTTGTATGGAGACGTTCCAAAACACAGAGCTAGCTATACCTATGATTATGATGCTTATACATAGCTAACAATGAGATGGAGCTGCATGTGGTTGATAGAGAGAAAACACAGTGTTTATGAAAATCTCACATTCCAGTGGAAGAGAATAATTTCATTTGCAAAGAAAAGAGCCTGAATCGTCCCCAAATGAAGACCCCTGAGGGCTTTTTCTACAGTACAATAGACCTTTAATCCAATGAGACTCACACACACACACACACACACACACACACACACACACACACACATACACGCATACATATCTTCGCCACCTTTCACTTGTTCTGTAACTTACTATATACTCTACGCTCTTTGTCTATATTGCATCCTGTGATGTTTTCTTTCCTTTTTTCCTTTTAAAAAATCACAGACATAATTTGCCAATATTAAAAACTCAAGTCTAAAAATGTTGTTTTCTTGCATCTTTTTTTTTTTTTTTTTGCCTGAGCCAACAGAAAAAAAGAAACAATAAAAGAAAAAGGAGCTGGGGACACCTCTGTTTAAGAGGCTTCCCTTCATTCCATGGCATTAATTGTTTTTCTTTCAATTACATACTTGGACAAAAAACAGTTGCTTCTCCTCGAAATAAGAAAGTGAAATGACCTTCATCAAAAGACAGTGGTAAAGACAAAAGAACACAGTTATAAGAGTAAACAAAAACAGAATGCTTCAGTATAAACCCTCACAGAGACCGTGGGTCATACACAAGTTCCAGGGGATGGGTCTCACTTCTACTATTAACAATATACAGGACATCCCCAAAATACGTAGTAGAGTAATATAATAACTATATACATAATGCATTTCCTGATGGACTTGAAGTAGCCGAGACCTGGGACCTTTTCATCCACTTTGTGGCCTTGACAGAAACAGACTTTCACTTGACAAGGTCACATTTATATTGTATCTGTTAAACGTGAAGCTACAACCAGCAGCTACTTAGTTCATCTTGGCATAAAAACTGAAGCAGTGCTCATTAATTAAAGGTCCCATATTGTATAAATGTCCATGTGTTTGATTATAAAAGCAGGTCTAGGTTCTATATTAATACTGTGAAAGTATCAAAGCCTCAGTCCACAGAAAAAATGCACACAGCCTGTATTCAGGAACTGAGCCTTAAAACCAGCCGTCAGGACTTCTGGAACTTTGTGATGTCACAACAAAGCAGTCACCGCCCTCAACCATGCCCCAAGCCCTGCCCGCATGGACCCACCATCCAGTCTTGTACGATCTGAACAGACAGATGTACAGTGGTGCTGATCTTCTCTCATCTGTCCACAACAGCTCTTTACATTTACTGTTTTTGTGTCTGTTGTCACTTTCTGTGCCAATCTCTCTCTCTCTGGCACAGTCTCTCTATGTTTCTGTGAGTGGTTGTTAGTGTGTCCTCAATCAATCTAACTTAAAATATACTGAAATTATAATTTTTCTTCTTGAGGAAATGTTTTCATTTTGGTGATTATTATTTACAATGCCCATCCCTAATCATAACATATACACCACGGGTAATACAATACTTAGCAGTATGATGTTCATATTGTAGTGTGACTCAGGGTGACAGGAGCTTCATCCACCCGCCTGCTGTGACTAGGAACAAAGATCTCCACCTGCTCCTGTGCATTTTATATTCACACGTATGTATAGAGACAACATCTTCTGTAAAATGATACTAGTTATCATGTAAAATACACTATTTTCCCAGGATGGGAACCCTTGGATGGGCTCCTGGAAGTCTGACATTTTCAGGGAAAGATTTCAGATTTAGATGTAGATTTATGCATTGTCTTTAAAATGAATTCTTTGCAATGGTGTGCTTGTTAAAGGGCTTGCTTGTATTTGAAGTCTCTCCCCACTCTCCCTCTCAAACATCCTTTTTTTTTTCTCCCTCTATGAATCGAAGCAGCGTCCCACTCCCACTTAATTGACTTTGCATAAAGAGGCCTCTCTAAACTGGGATAATAATGTCAAGATAAACCTCTAAACTTTGCATAGGGAAATCAAGTACACATTGCAGACTGGTACATGATACACAATGCAAACTCTATCCTCCGCAGGCCAACATGTGTGTGTGTTTTGTGGATATTGCATTTAAATGGCTGCAGGGTGGGGGGACACTCAAAAAGAACAGACATTATTGCAATTAACAGTCTGGATTGGACAATAAAAATAAATACTATCAGCCTTATGCCATGCAATTAGTACTAAGGGGTACTTTAGTGACTTAGTATATTGCAGACAGATTAAAAGCAGAGCAGAGGCCAAGATAGTCTGACCCTAATTTCTTAGTAGTTCAAACACTGGATCCTACTTTTCCCATAATGCAATGATATCCATGCCTTTCAAACTCTGCACGTTCCGTTTGTCTCACACAATTTCTGTTATTAATTTGTAGTTTCCAGGTCCAGATAACCAATGATAACCAACCATAATCAATGGCTCACATGTTCCATGCTAACCACTTAGCATACAGGTCCATACTGGGAGACACTACAGACTCTGTGTTTATTCTAGTGCTGAATGAGAGGAGGCCTGCTTCAGGGGAAGACATTATTCAACAACAATGATATTTCCATGAGTGAAAGCTGTTCATATTTAAACACCTTATGTTTCTAAATTTGGAAAAGAAAATAATGTGATGCAAACATTTTTGTGGGTCATGAAATACAATGGATTTGGATTTGACTCATGTTTGGTTTGAAGAACTGTTCATGCTGTGTTGCCACAATGAAAACGGTTTTCCATAGGTCAGAATAATAAAAGGCATTCTTTACTTTCATGATGTGTTGGAGTGTGCTGGTGTACCACTAACAAAGCTCTGCTAATTTCTGTGACAAATACATTACATTCTCTCCTTGGCTGCTTCACAATAAAAGTTTTCAGTAACCTCAAGGAAAGTTTGGCTTTTTTTCATATCCCTGGTCATCAGTCTTATTTAGCATAGTCAAACGTATTTGGAAGAGAAAACCCAAATGCAAATGTAATATATTTGCATACGTTGAATTTCCATATATAAAATATATTTACTTAGAAAATAAAAGCACTTGAGTAAAAATTATAAATGAAACCTATTACAAATCTGAACAATTCCATATATTGACATGTACGTCTAGCCAATACTAATATGTGTGTTTATGTCCTGTACGCTCATATTTTAGACATATGTTACATAAACATAATTCCATCCTAAAGTCCGTCAATATATGTTGATATTATAAACAGTAGGGTCCAAAAGTCTGAGACCACTTTCCCAGAATGTGAAAAGACATAAAAATTGATGAGAAATTTGTAAGAAAAATAAAATATAAACATAAAGAATTTTTATATGTATGTTGATTTATAAATTTGCATATATAAATTAAATATTTATACACACCATACCATTAAATAATTCATCATATAGACATTTTTAATATATGTTCATATACAAATTTTACTATGGATATTTCATATATTTTATAAACTTCATATATCCAGAGGATGTTTTTATGTGACAATGATATATGTCCTTATAAGGACATATATTTCATATATTATATTTCTGTATGGGAACAGATGAGAACAGACAAATTAATTTTCCAAGCTGTCAATATCCATCAGTTTACAGACCAACTTCCTGGTTCCCCTGGCCTGCTGCATTTATATTCTTTTTAATGAGGGTTATATAAGTTGGCATTAAAGCATGGATATAGGCCTGTGGTCAGACTGGCCCAGGT
This sequence comes from Seriola lalandi dorsalis, assembly GCF_002814215.2. Lineage (NCBI taxonomy): Eukaryota > Metazoa > Chordata > Actinopteri > Carangiformes > Carangidae > Seriola > Seriola lalandi. Next base: position 440,733 of record NW_019525240.1, on the reverse strand, counting down.
GGGAAAGGTGTGATGTTCTGTAATCTCTCATGATGTTGGATTAAACATAGTCCAGTATGTTTCTCCCTCCCCATGTGACATGTTGCTCAAACACAGTCTTGAGGTTAATGTGTTTGAAGACCCCCTCCGGATGAGCAGTCTGTTCTTTGCTCATGGCAGTTAGCAGATAGCTACAATTGCTACTTTACTGTTAGCATTTGGTGGGATGTAAACAGCCGTAACAATAACAAACAGAGAGCTCTGGAGCTAGGTAGAGGGGCCAGCACTCCTGTGCCAAAAACTCGAATTCAGTGATGGCTGTGTTTGTCCACCAGTTATTATGTGTGTGTATATACATAGTCCACCTTCGCAGCATTGAAGAGGCTGCAGGGCCGGCATCACAGCAAGGCTAAAGAAGGCTCCTCACAAACCACCCTCCTTAGCCTTGCCATGATGCCAGCCCTGCGACCTCCATTCTGCCTCCTCTCTCTCTCTCTCTGACGCCTTCCATTCGGTGGGGCTAGCCACCGGTGCTCTGCCTGTCTCCGCTGTGATCTGATGAGAGTGTTGAAAAACACTTCGTTTTTGATTTGACTGTATTAAGTAACCAAGGCAAAAGAATAGGGCTTGTAACATAAAGAAAAGGTACCAGTTCAGGAAGTAGTTTCAGGGAATAGCTTCATCCTTGTCTTCTAATGCCGCATGTCAGTGCTGCAACATCAACACAGGAGCAAAAGCAAAGCTTCATCTGCTGTCTAACCCATGCCGCTCCTCTAATTCCCAACAAGCCGATTTCCACCCAAGATTATTTAACCGAGGACCTGCATTGTTTATTTTGTTATATAAATCAATAATCTTTTTTCCCCTCCTCTACTCCCCAGATTTTGCTAATCTGCCTAATTACAAATTAGCATTATTCACATAGAAGACCCAGATTTCCAAATTAAGACCCTGGCTTCCAGGGGACACTGGATGAGCTGGTATTGGCTGATGATGTTTCACAGACACAGAGGAGCACCCTCTCCTCTCACTGCCATGTGTCCACAGCTCAGGATAGAGAATTTGTGTTCAAATTGTTTTATGTATTTGTGTAACTCCTGTTTGCTTTGGCTTTGGTCATGTGTCACAAAACTCCCATCAGCCCTTGCAATGAGCCATCAGAAGTCTATAATTCTCATATTTCTACAGTCAATCACAAGTATTCACAGTAAATAGCAGCATCCTTTTCAGCCACAAGTAACTGTTTTAATGTGAAAGACTGACTGTCATGGCTGCCATTAGCTTGTTTTACGCTGATAAACCCCTGCCTGAAACAAGTGATTGGACAGTTGATTCTCATTGTGCCATCAATGATGCGTCTTCCTCTTAAAAAGAAAAAGCTCTCACCTCCACATGAAAACTGATGACATTGCTTTGAATAAAATTTTGGCAGGTCCATGCTCCCTCTTCTGAACAGCAGTGAGATGTCATACACCTCTTTGTTTTCTGCATTGTGATTTGATTTTAATGAGACATGGAGAATTCATGAAACAATGAAAAACTGTTCAGTTATTAAAACATGTTTTTCATTTCATTATGACAATAAATGCTTAACAATCACTCTCACACACACACGCACACACACACACACACACACACACACACACACACACACAATCTTCCATTTTCATGTCACCTTAAGAAGCATATTTCCCAAAACGTTGACACTATTCCTTTAAAGGAGCTATTTTGTAAGCTGTGCTATTGATAAATAGCTAACATTAGCATTGCCAGCTGTTTACTGACCAGGCTTGCCAAGAGCTTCAGCATTTATGGTACAAGAGGGTTTAATACATCCTCTGAACAGCTACTTCTTCAGGTGAGATGTCCCGGCTACACTGAATCACTATTGGAAAGTGATGAGACACTCGCGATCGAGGCTAGCTGGTTAGCATTCTAACTTCAGTAGAAGAAAAGAAGTGATAGAAATAGAAGAAAAACAATAGGGTTGTTCTCCACAGCTGGAGACAGCTGTTGGTCAGTAAAGAAATTAAGTTTGATGCTGAACTCACAACGTTTCTTCTTCTGTTAATGTTAGCTATGAAGCAATAGCAAAACTTACAAATAATTCCTTGAAGGTGAATCCAGCAATATTTCTTCAACTACCCACCGACAGGTAGAGAAGCCCTGTGTTTAAATTCATATGGTGGATATTCCTGTATATATTTTTTTTGTGTTAAACCATATTATTTAACCTCCTAGGACCTGGCGTCCACATATGTGGACATCATTTTTCTCAGGTCCCAATCTGCCTAAATAGCAAAGAGAAATTAAAAATGCACGCCATGCAAGTGTTCGGGTCTTAAAACAGGAACCCACAGTTCACTTTTGCCTGGGTCACCAAGTGGGTTAATACCATCATGTTAACCATGTACCTTCAAACTGCTTGTTTTGTCTGACCAACCGTCCAGCACGAAGGGAAATCAACTGACAAACTGTTTCAGCACTAAAATCGATGAAATGTTGGAGTAATTAAGTTATTAAAGAACAAAATCGAATGAATACTCACGGTATTCTGCTTTATTAAATTGCAGCTGACCTCCAGTATTGTTATTTGTACCTGTTTCCTGTATTTCATATATGATTATTTTTATATTACCTTAATCTATAAATAAGCCTAAGTATAACATCACTGTGTAGTGAACATGGACTCAGGAGAACCACTGTAGGACAGTAGTACAGATGAAGTTGATCACAGGTCCCGTCCTGAGTTAGCATGTGTTCCAGCAGAAACAAGTTCTACCCTCCGTCTGCCCTCCAATCTACAGTCAGCCAGGGCAGCGGGGCAAGAAATAAATAGATCTGAAAAAGCAATCAACAGCCCCCCCTACACCCTCACCCCCCCCCCCC
>NW_019525240.1:437184-437815 GCF_002814215.2 Seriola lalandi dorsalis | reverse complement strand
TAAAGTTTAGCGTTTGCGGTCAACAAAAATTATGGCTACTACCCAACCCTGACTCTCTCATTCATCTGATCACCTGGTAAGTGCACACCTTTATACACACACCTACTCCCACCTGAACCACTCCCTCTGCCTCACACACACACACCCACACACACTGTGCTCCTCCTCGGTTACCTATGTCTCCTATACAAAGGTTAAGGCATCAATCTCAGCTCCAACTCCACCCTGAGTCTCTGTCCTCCGTACAGCGTCGCTCAAATAATGACGGTTAGAATCACTGGGTCTGTTTGATTTCCTGAACCACTGACACTGAAGGAATCCAAACTGGGAGGAGCTTACGGTAACGGTGGTGAAGACAACTCACATCATGTGACACTATTTCATGACGTCACCGAACAGCATCTTTTTTTATTGTTTTGATTGAGAGACCCCTTGAGGTAGAAGTTACAGACTGTGAGTTTAGAGAACACATCTTGTGTGTGTGTGTGTATATACTGTATATATATATATATATATATATATATATATACTATATACTGTATATAGATAATACAGTATATACATACCTACATAGGATCAGCAGGGAGCAAATGATCTAGATAATAGAACATAATACATAATATAACATAAT
>NW_019525240.1:411850-437134 GCF_002814215.2 Seriola lalandi dorsalis | reverse complement strand
CTGAGCTGATTTGCATCTGATCCCCAGATCATGTTTTATTTATCAGTAATCACAACCAATCAGGGAAGAAATTAATCAATGAAGGCGCGAGGCAGGAGAGATATCCGCCATCTGGGGGTTGTGCTGATCCCTCCACCCCGGACAGGCATACACACACACACACACACACATGGGCATGTACACATACACATCCACAGTCCAACACATAGACACACACACACACACACACACACACACACACACACACACACATATGCATGTACACACATGGACAGGGAGCAGCAAATACAGACATGCGGTGAGAAAAACACACACATCCACTCAATAACGATGAGAACCAACATCATGCAAAACACACACACACACACACACACACACACACACACACAAACACACACAGTGAAGTCCCCTTTCCGCTGGCTTGTCATAGGCCCATATTTAGGTGACTGATATTTTTCTCTCCCCCTACCAATGAGCTCCAAGCAAGTCCATATGGCCCGGATCAAAGGTGTTGCTGGGTGCATGCTTCTGCTTTATTGCCAGCCGCTGCTGTTAATTAGGAAACAAGATCACAGGCAGTATTAAAATCCAATTAAATTGATATGAACAGATTGCCAAGTGATGTTCGCTAATGTATAATTGAGCACCATGCAAATTTCTCTGGCTGCCTTTTGTTTTTCCGTGTCTCTGCCTCTATCTCTGTGGCCCACAATGAGCAGCCGAGCTTGAAACTTTTCCTCTTTCTGTCGTCACCGGCTGAGAGATAAACAAGTTAATGCCCGGAGATGGGGGTATTGCTTTCATCACTTAAAGTGATATCCTTCCCATCATGCACCAGGGAGGCTGTGGAGGATAGGAGGTATGGCAACAGGGCATGTATCCCAGGATGTTTTGCCTCTCTCAAAGGGCATCAATCTTGCCTATCTGGACTTGTATATTAAAAGAAAAAAAAGGTGTGTGTCGTGAAAGCTACATCAGCAGTTTACCTGATTTTGGAATGAGCAAAAATACAAATACAAAATACTAAAACTGATGTAGTGAAGAAGTAGAGGACTGACATGTAGCACACAAAGGAAGCTCCAGCGCTGCATAGAAGAAAGTGGATTTCTTTGGGAACGTCTAACTTTAACACTGATCTCGTCAACCTCCTCTAACATGGCAGGTCAGCCAGGTTATGGGATTGGACACATTAGGGATTAAGGATTTAAAAAGTGGATTATAAAGGCTCCCCATCCCAGGATTTGCTATGTGACATATTCATACATGGAGATGTGACTGGTCAGACTGGTTAAGAAGAGAAGGATTTTTTTTTTCTCTGAGCTTTAAGCTGGTCCAGCGGTGGACTGGCAGGTTTTAAAAACGTGGCTTAGTCCTGCTGGAATGATGAATGACATGAACAATGATCAGGTTGTCAGACTGTGCCAGTGAGTAAAGCTGTCACTTGGCCCTGCTTTCCTGAATGACTTCTTTGGATCTTTTAATATAATAGTTTTCAAATCGGCTTCCCTATTGCACGGGTCCTTGTTGCAATCCTGGCTTTTTTCAGGTTCTGGAGACCATCCAACTTCATGAGGATTTCAGCGAAATCTTGGTATCATTGAGTGCTCTAAGGGCTTGATGTCCTTCTTGGGATCTCAATGGGTTTTTGAAGATGTTTCAGGGCCCTCAAAGAGTCTTTGAAATATGTTTCAGATTGTTGCTCTTTAAGTGTTTCCAGGTACCACTTAAAGACACGGTGGCATTTCAGAAGCCTTCAGGGGTCTTCGAGAATTTTCTAGGGGTTTAATGTAACTTAACTCACTAAGGTCCACAGGAGTGCTAAAGTATCCAATGGGTAGGAACCCATGCCTCCTAAAAGGCTCACTATGGTTCTTGTGGGTCCACCAGAGCTCTAAGGATTGTGTTACAGACCTACAGAGGTTGTTGAATAGGTTCAGTAGTCAAGAAGAGTGTGTATCATGGGCTTTCAAAGGTCGTTGAGAAGTTTTCAGAGGTTTCACTGTAACTTAATTCACTGAGGGCCCCATGGGTCTTTGACAGGGTTTAAAAGGATCCCAGGAGTAGGGTTCTGTGAGTCTCAAAAGGGTCTCAGGACTCACTGACATACTTATGAATGTTGAGATTATTCTAGAAGGCCTCCCAGAGTTCCTAATGATGGTGTGATTGAAGAGTTTTCACAGGGTTGTAGTAGTCCTAAAGGATGGTTCCAGGGGCCATAAGGATCTTCCACGAGTGTGACTGTAAATCCATTCACTAAGGCCTGGCTCGGATCTCTGTGTGTCCTGATATTTGACTGTTTGAAGGTCCTTGACATATAAACCTGTTCTAGCAAACAAACCCAGTGATTACAGAATCAGGGAAGTCTGCCATTCTGAGCCCAGCCAATTACAACCCCATATCATCAGTGATTAAATACCACTCACTCCAACGGCTGAATGAGCCTAATCACATATATTGTCGACATATCATCTCACATACAAAATGAAAACGTAAAAGGCTTGGATGTAAATGAAAAACAACAATCTCTCTGTCAGATGCCCCCATCACCAGAGAATCGGCTGTTGGCCAAGTCAAAACCTACCGGGAATGTCAGGATGTCGCCAAGTCAGGCCAAGCATGGAATGAAGAGAAAAAGAGGGATGAGGAGAGAGGGAGGGATAAAGAGATGGATGAGGAGAAGTGGGTGCAGCTGGTGCCCTTTGTCTCTCCGGTGCTTGGTCCTCGGAGCTTCAGATCCACTGGGAGGGCAGAGAAAGCCCCAGTAATGACATGCTAATGTGACTGTCAGAAAAGAAAAGTAGAGAGATCGGAAATTGCGCCAATTCTCTGCCGTAAATGGGCAACATTGCAAAAAGGAGGGGAAATACTCCCCGTCCTTTTTATATGAAAAGTGATAAAAGCCTCGATAAATCCCAATAAAAAGGGATTTGGAGATATGAGGCAAGCAGATAAGAGCGAAATGGTGGAGTAGTGGAGTAGGGATGCAGGTGGGGGAGGACGGATAAAGGTGTAATTTTGGCTGGAAAGGGTGGAAGTCTATAAGGCCTGCTGGGAAATCTGCGTGTGGAGTTGGATGATGTTTGGCTTTGTATCCCAGTTCGACAATGTGTTTTATACTCCCTTATAAAGTAAGCCAAAATGAAATGCGAACAAAGTGACAATCACTTCCATGATTGAGGTATAGACTGAACCTGCACGTCCAGCAAAAAATCATTCCAGCAACGACTGAAGATGCAAAAACATTCTTTATTGCATTTTAAGTTTTTGCATGATATCATATGTAAAGATTCTTGCTGCTTTTACCATCAGCAGTTGAGATATGAGAGATATATGTATTAATGAATGAGATGATGACAAAGAAGACTGTCCTGAACCGCCTCACGCAGAAATAAAACTTGTAACATTAATGCCAATGGCAGGAGATGGAAAGTTTTTTCCAACATGTTTATTCTGTTTAGAGGAAATGGAATGTAACCCAATGGATGATGGGAAATGTAGCTTGTCTATGCAGCAGCTTATTACAACCTCAGCAAGTGCTCCAACCACACAGGTTGATTTTTCAACCCTCTGATACGACCCATAGGAGCGTCTCCTGAAACAGTGACCTTATGGTGGCAGGTGTACCAGATTAAGGTTGTCATGGTTACAATAATAAACACAGAGATTGTACCGAGAGTGGCACACCTACTTTCATTGCCATGGTTACTATAATAACGGTCATGGCTTGGTTAAATTTAGGAAAAGATCATGATTTGGGTTAAAATAAGCACTTCCTCAACATTACATGATCTTTGTTGTCATGGTTACAATAATAACAACGTGGTTAACTTTGTCGAACGTCATGGATAAGCGAAACAACATAAGCCGGTGTTTTCACACGGGGATGGAGCACCGCTCTCCTGTGTCATATTCATCCATCCACCACAACCTCCTCCTGACCTGGACTCTGTCTCTCTTTATACTGGGTCATACTATGTCTATGGGTCATAATGACCTGCTGCACGGACGATCTATGGGCTTGTTTTTTACAGATGACCCATAGTTAGGTTTCACTGTTAGACAACCTCTAGTGGCCATAGTAATTATGACAGGAGCAAAGGATGGAGTCAGGTGACATCGTATAAAGAGCAAAGTGCATCACGAGACTGACCTGGTTGCGAGTAAAAACGGAGACTATGCAGAAAGGTGACTACTTTGCGTTTGATATGTTCGCTCATGAACTTTGACCTCTTCTGTAGCACTGCTCAAAACAAACACCACCCTCAGATCAGGACACCTGTGTGAAACAGCATTAGCCTAAACAAAGCTGCTTTCTAATAATACAACAATGTGCCTGTATGTGCACAATACAGTTCATTTCTCTTGTATTGTTTTCAGTGTGTATTGAAAATGATTTAAAAGAGCATTAGCATGTGCACGGTTACAAACAAAGAAACTATGTGTGAGCAAAATAGATGCAGTATACATTTGTATTTGTAGATTGCAAGTAATTCTGTTACAGTTTATTCATTAAAACACATGAATCTGCATTTCATTTGCAATGTATCTCTCTCTGGTGGATAAAATGCTGCTATTAAGAGACAAACAGCCCACTCCATAAATCAGCGCGGCTTGTACTGTGTTTACTTTAACTAAAAGATTGACTTTTCATGAAGCAGTTACTGCCTCCATCTTTTCTGCTGCTTTTACTGACAAGAAACATTAAAAGAGAGTATCCACATGAAGAACACTTCAATATATTATGGTTTTTTATGTCCAGGTGGATTATATAATACCACCTGCATTAAATGATGGGTGAACTTCACTATACAATTTCTCATTATTGATACGTTAATAGAAAACTAAAGGAGCATTAATCACAGAAATGCAAAAAAACTAAATTTCATCAAACTGAGCCTAAGTGGATAAATATTATGTCACATTTTTAATTTTTTTATTTTGTATACTATACTATATGAATATTTACATGAACAAGACACAAAACATTCTCACATCAAACATGGCATGTGTTATATTTTTTGTTGAAATTAGTACACATATTATTATAGCTCTGAGTCCCTGCTATTGACCTACAGCTCAGAAACACCATCACACAGAGCAGGAAACTGGGTTCAAATTGTGTGTGTGTGTGTGTGTGTGTGTGTGTGTTTTCTTAAACATCTACAGGAACCATGAGACTATTAAACATTACAGCTGGAATAAAAGAACAAAAAGGAATGTTGGGCAGACTATAGACTATACAGCAGTGGTAGGGTGTGTGTGTGTGTGTGTGTGTGTGTGTGTGTGTGTGTGTGTGTCTGTGTGTGTGTGTTTGTGTGTGTGTGTCCTAAATATGGTGGATGAGTGTAAGGTGTGGGTGTGTATGAACACCTAATTGGCCCAGATATCACAGAATGAAATATTCATGTGGAGGATCCGCGACTTTTGAAAAAGAAATGTGGTGTATAATGATGAGGACTATTTTATCTGCTGTGCATCCCACTGACACACTTAGAGCTCACCGTGCCACCACAACCAAATCAGAAGAACCAACTGCAACAGCAAACACGTTTTGTAGGAAACGTAGTTGTGACTGGATTAGGTTCAATGAGGATATGATGTTAATTTATGTATTATGTATTTATATTAAAGGCCCTATATTAAGTCAAGTATAAAGTATAAAGGTAGATGTCCATGTGTTGTGTGATTATAAAGCAGGTCTAGGTTCTATATTAATACTGTGAAAGTATCAAAGCGCTCAGTCCACAGAGAAATACACACTTTCAATGAACTTTGTGATGTCAGAACGAAGCAGTCACCGCCTTCAGCCACGCCCCAAGCCCCGCCCACCTGGACCCCCCCATCCAACCTTGCGGGATTTGGTTTCTGCTATATTTTTATTGGCTCACTCAGAAAATAGTCAGCCAATCAGAAGACAGGCTCAGAGCCTCCTCTCTTAATAAAGTAATAAAAAATTAAATCTTGGTTTACAAATCTGTGCGGAGAACTGGCTGCATCGTGAAGGTAATCCTTCACATACTTGCCTGTGTACTACACTACAGATACTGGAGGTTACCTCTAGAGGGCGCACTGAGTGCTCAGACCATATAGAACGATTTGCATGATACAAACAATAAATGTAACGGCACTCACGGAGGTTACTACTGTGTGAATTCTGATAACAATTCTGAAACAAGATGGCAGATGGTTTGTTAGGCCTCTACACCACACACACCGTGACAATGGTCAGAATGTTTCTCTCCGCATCATGGGAAAGTGAGCACATAGTTAAAAGCAGGTTCATCTCCACCTTTACTTCTTCCAGGCAGAAACATCAGGCTACAACATCATGGCTGCTGGATATCAGTATGGTCCTTCACATACTTTATGTCAAATATATTTTTATTTATTTTTAGTAACAGAAACTACCTGCAGTTTTGAATGTGTTTCGGAGGCTGTCCTCCTGTAAGGAACAAGCCCATAGGTCGTCTGTGCAGCAGGTTATTATGACCCATAGTTAAGTTTTGTTGCTAGGCGACATCTAGTGGTCGTAGTAATGATGACAGAAGCAAAGGGAAAAGTGCAGTGACGTAGTATAAAGAGACAAAGTTCATGTCAGGAGGAGGTTGTGGTGGATGGATGAATATGACACAGGAGCGCGTGTTGTGTCATTACAGCTGAGCTTAACGGTGTGTGATCAGTGAAATACAAAACTTTCTTAATGCTGATGTATAATTATAAATAATGAACTTGTTCAGTACAGATAAAACCAGAAGTCAGAGAAGAAGAGTGGCCTTCACATACGGTGTATGACTACACAAAACATCTGGCCATCTACATTTTTCTTTTCATCTTAACTTTTTTTCATCTTACTGTTTTCTAATTTTCTGTGTAAATACTAGAGTGGCATTCTCCTCCAAGGCCAGTGTCAAACAACATACAGCAGACTTAAGCGAAAAAAAATCGAAATCCATAGTAAACTTTAGTGGCTTTCAGTAGAGTACATACCTCTGTGAAGGCCAAACAATCCTACACATCTACTGTTCTCAAGTAGCTCTATTTATTTATTTATTATCTTTAATCCCTACGTAAGACAGCTGTAACCTGTCGTGTGAGATGATGACGTCAGCTTTATACGAGCCATGCAGCTCTACAGCTGTATGAATTCTCTCATTGCTAAGCCGCAACCGTTATTGTGTCATTTTAATAGTTGATGTGAATGACACACTGAATTCCTAAATGCTTCTGCTGCCATATGGACTGTTATTATTAATAATAAGTACAACTTTGTGTGTGATGCAGATTCAGCATTTACCAGATCACGATTACCAAACAGATCTCAAATAGATGGCAAACAAAAAAGCAAACATACGAACAAATAGACACCGGTGAAAACATAGCAGACATAAAAATTAAATATGTGCCAGGTTATTCAGAAAAACCACGGCTCCCCTGTTTACTCGTATTTATTTACAGGCCAGTCTCACACGGTACAAAATGGCAGCACGGTTGAGGCACAATCCAGTGGCCGATGCGGCACCTGGTGTCAAAAGTGACCAATCAAAGGAGCGGAGACATCAGCCACTGTCAAAAAAGTCAACCTGAGTAAGTGTTGTGAGTGAGCGAGTGTTGAAAAGGTTTGAGCCTGTCGGGAGGGTTGTCACAGCTTCCTGTTGGTGCGACCACAGTTGTGCACATGGAGCAGAAGTGCTGGCATGCCGCTCGTGGATGTTATCTGTAAGGTGCATGTGTGTGGTTAGTATGTATGCAATACGGCTGCACGATATGCAAAAAATACTACTGCAATTATTTTGGCAGATATTTCCATTTCAGTTGGAATGATGGTTTTTTCATTTGATTTTCACTGACTTCACTGATTTTTGTTGGTCTTGTACCAAACAAACATGTTCCTTTACATCTGGATAATATGATCTGTAGGCTGAGGCATCGCTGTAGCTTATTGTGCCAACAATGCACAACACATTTTACCTTTATCAAAGCATTTATCCTGCAAATTGGATATTGCACTTGGCCATATTGTGATTGATTATATTTCAATTGATTATGCAGCCCTAGTGTGCAAGGTTTGAGACTAACAGAGCATGTTCTTTTATTTGTTCCAAAGATGCTGTGGTCTGTCAGTCAGAACGCAAACGAATCTATTATAAAATGCTTAACATGCACTGCTACATCTAACATAAGAAAAACATTTTGAGATCAATTCAATTGAACTTTCAAGCCAACATAGGAGAGAATCTCTGAATAACATTGGACCATCTGCATTTCCATGGCATAAAGTATCTTTCTATCTATCAGAACAAACATCATCTGCTTATCAAGGCGATGTGATGCAGTCAAAAGCTCCAGAGCAAGCAAGTAAGGGGACCTTGAGTCAAGATTGTATTGTCAGCTGCTCAATAATGAAGTTCAGTCACAGCACAGTTTCTCGTCTTGACCACCATTGTTGTTAGGTCTCAGCTTGCTCCTCCTCTTCGCTGCTGCTCTACTGACCTTTGAACCCCAGCAGTGGAATGAGGAGACACTGCTGTGATTGATACTGTGGAAGTCTACAACTCTCCAGGAGTTTCACTGTCTCACACGCAGCAGACAACTTGCCCTCCTTCCCATTCATCCATCCTTCCCTAATGGAGAAACTACAGAGGAGTCCCAGGAGGAGGAGGAGAACTGAGGAACTAAACCCTCCTCCTCCTCCTGCTCCTGAATGCACTGCAGAGCTGCTCAACACACCAGGACCTCCCTCTACTGAAAACCTCTGGAACCAGCTCACACACATGCACACACACTGATTTTCCCATCACACAACCAGCCACTAAAGCCTTGGCAGCGAGCAGCACAGGCCTTGGCACAGTTCACCTTAATGAGTGGCAGATTCAAGCCCCCCTCCCTCTGCTGGGTGGCCGAGAGAGATACAGAGGCAGAGAGAAAACCAGAGAGAGAGAGACCTTATTGAGCAGAGTGGATTGTGGGATTGGCATATGCTGTGTGTTTCAGCAAGGCCTTGGCCGGCCGGCCGGCTACTGAGCGCTCCGACTCTCCCTGAAGTGTTGCTAAACAGAGAGAGGAAAAGAAATGAAAAAAAAAAACATAACCACAATGGGGGTTTTGCCCTTTGTATGGACAAATAATTAAAATCCATTTGTTTCCCTCTTTTTATTCTTTCTGTTTCTCTGTCTCTGTTCTGCTAAACCAAAGCTTGTGAAAGCTGGCCACAGAGAGAGGCGAATGTGGCCAAACTGGAGCCGGCCCATCCAAACCACAACCAGCTGACAGCCTTCAAGGAGCTGCTGAATGGGAGAGGAGGGAAAAAACGGCTGCTCTGCATTAGAGAGCACAAAGACAACTGGTGGTCTCTGTGGACCCACTGCAGCCCCAGCACACCGAGGCTGGCTCCCCTTAAAGATCTGTTCAGCCAATAATTGGCCTTCACAATATGAACAAGTAAGCTGCATGTCATATGTGATCAGATAATTTTGTGTGCACAGCTTTGCATACTAGGGCTGTCATTTTTTAAGCAAAATTCAAACATTTGTTCGAATGTGGGGTGAAAAGTTCATATTCAAGCTGTAATGACCCGCTGGAGGTGTAGGCTGCAGTCTGTATAAGCGCATCAGGTAATATTGTTCATAAAATCCCAACTTGATCCGGATTATGTTGGTTTGTGTTTCTGGCAAATAATATGAGCAATTAAGTGGAACAGTTTGGCTTGACTATTGGTTCTATGTTTTACCTTTTTAGTTCAAAGGTGTGGGAGCTCCCAGCTGTTGTCTGTCGTACTGTGTGTTCTATGTTACTGTAACACTTTGAGACTTTGAGTTTCACTGAACGAAAAGTAGAATTGGCAGGCATGAAGAAAACCGTGAGTTAATACAGCTGTTAAAAATGTTACATTTGATTGCTGGAAGAATGGCAATAAGGTAACAAAAATCATGAGGTGTGGGGTGAGGGGGAGGGGGAATTAATTTGAATGATTTTGTCATTCCGAATTTGAATTTGTTAGATCTTGATTCTTGAAAAAGTGCCAAGGCTATTGCACACTCGGGTACTACATTGTTGGTAGGATGTGAAGTGCAATAGTTAAAGGTATCAGTCAAACACTTTGCATGCTCAGTCCCAGTCACACTAGCATTTGTGTGTGTGTGTGTGTGTGTGTGTGTGTGTGTGCACTGGATGAACCCACAGAGCAGAATTTTGGTTTTTGATATAAAGTTCAGTGGCATTGCAGGAAGTCACGTGTCTTTTGTTTAGCGAGGCAGAAAGAGAGGTTGTGAAGGTGGTCCCATCGTTAGGGATGGTTTTAGTATATTAATGAGATGCAAACAATGAAGCAAACAAGATACTGTGACATTAAAGAATTATTATAACAGGGATGTAATCTGAAACTAGTCAGAGTGGCGGAGGCAGTCAACCACGACGCTGTAATTCTAGTTTGTAAATGATTTCCTTCATGCTTTTAATTTGTTCCAATTCTTCTTTCCATTTGTCAAACATCAACTTCCTGTTTACCAGCTCTTGTTCCTTTGCTTATGCCTTTGCTGTGAGGCACTTCCATCAAACTGGAGAGTTTATGTTTGGTAATCAAACCATCAACCCTTGGATTGTCTGTGCTAAAAATATACTGTGTTGTTCTGTATTCTCTTGCTCACAGGCCCGGCCAGGAATCTCCTTTAGACTCCAGATACTTAAATTATGAACTACTCCTTCTTGGTTTATCTCTCCCATCGCACTCATCTCTCTCCTCTCCTCCGTCCTGGACATCCGGCCTTTCCTCTCTGCTATCTGACATATGATTTCTCAATCTGACAGTAATTCAGGCCCTCTGCCTTTATGAATAATGGAGTGAATCTGACAGTAGTCAGTTTAACATAATCGCCATCGGCCGTGACGTTAATTGCCCTCTGATTCTGCCAGTTATGGTGATAGCAGACATGGCTGGTGCACAGAGAGGCCAGGAGGGAATGGAGCCCTGAATGGGAGCCAGTGGGGAGCAGGCTTGGAGCAGTGAAAGGCCAGGAAGAGAAGGACTATGAAGGTGAGTAGCTGGAGGAGTAGGTGGTCAGCAGAAATCCAAGAGCGGGACGCAGAGGAAACGAGGCACCTGGGACAACATTGGGAAGCCAGGAGGAAGCAGGGATGAAGCCTGGAAGATCAGGCAGGAGGAAAAAGATGAGGCCCAGAGGAGCAACTGTTGGGAGTAAGGCTAGGAGGAGGAGGAGGAGGAGGCCTAAGAGGAGGATTAGAGGGATGATGAGACCTGGATGCTATCTGAGACTGGGGAGGAAGGGAGACAGAAATAAAGAACAGTAGAGAAGCAGGTACAAACACAGAACTGTTCACACTGACATTTACACCTCTGGGCAATTTATGTGTCCAACCTCAGACTGTGGGAGGAAAGCCATGAGTGGAAGACTGGATTCAGACCAGGTGGTGTGACCTCAGTGTCCTGATTCTAACCCAGCCACCGCGGAGCAACTGATAGAGTTACATCTGCGTTAACTGATTTGAATAGGAAATTGTAATTGATACTGATCAATGGGGAAACATATTGTGCAGAGAATGTGTCTGGAAGATACAGATTCTGTATTTTATTACCACAAATACATCTATTAAATATGATTAGTCTACATGGTGATGCAGACTGAGGAGGGAATGTGGAAAGATGCCGTAAACATTGTTTGAAATGTTACAGTCATATTATATTGAAATAATGGACAAAAAGGCTGAATATTCATTTAAAAATTATTACAAGAAACTGGAGGCAAACAGGAAATTGATGTTAAGACGAATGGAAAGAGAAAGGAAATCACGTAAAAGTCAAGACAGTGTGGACTGATTTGAAACAAGTTAAATGGCTGTGCTATTTCTGGGAGAATTAAAGTACTCTACACAAATGTCTGACTGTGTATGGTATTATAAGTTTGATTACATATATAAGCATGCATCATGTGTCAAACAGACCTGATTGCCTTTAATAGGCTTCAGTTACACTCCCCTGTGGACACACACACACACAGACAGCTGCGGACACTGTAGATGTGTGATTGTTCTTACACTTCTCTCTAGTCTTCTTGCAGCCCATCGGGAGGAGCACATGTGTAGTTGGTGTGACTGAGCAGAGTGATGTGGACAGTGTAACACTAGCTTTACCCTTGATATTGATTCTATTCCTTCATAAAATTTCTTTATGGCCTTCCAGGATTCAGGGTGAACTGGGGCCAAGTTCAAAGTTTAGGCCAACCACAACATGTCTGCTCTGCTGATCCCTGACCTGCTCGTCTGGCAGCAAATGCCTCTCTCTCACTGTATGTATGTGTGTGGGGACGCTCTGGTATACAGTGTAGGCCAAAGAGCTTCACTCACGTATTAGTTCAGGCCTTTACCTGTCGTCACGACTCTCTACATGCTACCGTACAGACAGACCTCTACGTCTATTAGTCCTTGTTGGAAACAACAGTACTGAATTCACACTGATCAAGCTTTAGCTGGGCATGTACACTACATCATCTTTAGTGAGTGTAGAGAAAAAATCTGTTTCAACCATGTAGTATCAACCATGATAAATTCCTCTCCCTAACTTTGAAACGTTTGTTTTGTGGAATTTCTTATCATAACTTTTTTTTTTTTTTTGGTATCACCCTAATCAATTTCAACATGTTATTCTCCAGGTTAATTTTAATTGTTACTGTAATTGGGCTGATGCGACTCCACTGGACTTATCTTTACAATAAAGTCCATCAGGTGTCACACATGTCTCCAGTCAGACATTTTACCTCAGACACTGATTTGGACCTGAAAATAAATGTGAATGTGTAATTATATATACATGCAAGAGATTTATATCCATACATGTCCATTGCATTTTTCCATATATGCCCTGGTTCAGTTTTGTCCTTCTGTGCTTACCGTAGCCGTGCATGCAGGTCAGTGGTTGATTATAGACAATTTTTGGGAACAATCTTCATTTTTGCTTCATAAAGCTAAATGTGGTTTTGATGTCACACGTGTTGTTACAGCCAGGATGGCTGAAGCTATGATGTTATTAAAGAGTCTGTACAATTTTATTTTCTCTAGTTACATCAACCAAAGTATTTAAATGAGTTCAATATACATTTTTTAAAGTGAAAAACACATAATTTGCAGATCATAGCTGATGAACATGATATTCATTATCCATCTCCACTTTATCTGTGTGAAATATGTTCTGTTATGTACATTCTGTTTCCTGTCAGTGTGTATTAACACACTCTGCTCTCTCCTCTGCCTCCCAAATCAAAGTCCTGTATCAGTTCTTCTTTTAGTGGAATAAATTATCTTTATACAGGAACACAAGTTTCAAGGTCCATATAGTATAAAGGTATTTGTGCATGTGTAGTTTGATTATAAAGCAGGTCTAGGTTCTATATTAATACTGTGAAAGTATCAAAGCCTCAGTCCACAGAGAAATGCACACAGCCTGTATTCAGAAACTGAGCCTTAAAACCAGCCGTCAGGACTTCTGGAACTTTGTGATGTCACAACAAAGCAGTCAGGTGAGTGAGGGATGAGATGTAAAACTACACTGAGAAGGTTTTTGGTCCTTAAAACCACAAATACATCTTCTTATGGATCAACACTTCAAATAAAAAAAGTGTGAAATATGGGACATTTCCCAGAGAGTGAAACTGTCGTCTACAAATCTTTCCTTTAAACTGCTGATGAAACTCAAATGTAACTCAAACTTCCATGTAAATGTATACTGTATACATTATGCAAAGAACAGTGTGGTTTGATTTGAGTTTCATTCTGCAGTTGGAAACATAGCTGCTGGTTATTCAGACTCTGGAGTTATTCACTTGTGTTTTTCTAGCAGATGCAAAGTGACCTGTTTGGTTGGAGAGGACCAGGGGCTTTCCTGTTTCTAATGCAAATGTAAGGCACTCAGAGGGAGGCGGGATGAAGGCTTTGTCCTCCTCCTCTGCCTCCTCTTCTCCAGGTCTCAGCTCTAAGAGGACGAGACAGGAAGGTGTGAAGGTGGACCTGTGTAGAGGATCCATGGATGCTACTTTCACATGCGCATGCACACACACACACACACGCGCACACACACACACACACACACACACATTCATGATGCTAACTCTCAAGGGCCTGAGAGTAAAGTCATGCATTGCTTTCATTGAGGTCAGTGGTGGATGGTGGATGAAGCAGGAAGGCGAAGCAGGATTTGAATAATTCTGCATCATAAACACAGAAAAGACAAAAAAACATGAAAGGACTGAAGGAAGCTGGTGTTTCAGAGACATCACCTCTCCACCACAGCGAAGAGCTGGAGGAGGTTAGAGGAGATTAAATCCAACAGAAAACTCTCATTTAACTTTTCTGTTGTTTCCTTCTTATTCTTTTAACATGTTCCTTCATTAATTCATTCATTTTCAGGGTTATGTTTAATAAATGAGTACAGGAAATCAACTTTGACTCATTTATTTATCCAAACATCAATCTATCCGTTCATCCATCCATCCATCCATCAATCCATCCATATATCGATCCATCAATTCACCCATCCATTCATCCATTCATGCATCGTTCCATCCATTAATTCACCATTCATCTATTCATTCATCCATCCATTCACCCATCCATCCATCCAACAAATGTAATTGTTTCTTGTTCTTTCCCTGTGATTTTCATCATCCATTCATTCTCTGTCTCTAATCCATGTATTTATATTTCATATTCAGTCATTCATCAAAACAATCATCCATCTAACTACTATATGTATCATTTTTTGTTGTTTTTTTATTCTTGTTGATTTGTTCCCTGGCTGATTAATTAGTCATTCATCAAAACATTTCTTTTGTAATGGAAATGTCCACTCATTCATTCATTCATTCATTATTTCAGTTATTCACCTATCTGTTGGTGTTATCCTATCTTTTTGTTTAGAATAATCTATTGTTTCTGCATTTATTCCTTTTATTTGACTGATGAATCAGTAACTTTAATCATTTTCATTCATTTGTTCAGTTATGAATGGATGAAAACTCCTCCTGTAAACGAGTCCATTCAGACGTACTTTGTGTGTGTGTGTGTGTGTGGTCAGTTGTCATTAAACTATAACTTGTTCATTGTCTCAGAACATCACCTCCATGTTGTCTCATATGACTCCCACACAGTCTTCACTTCCTGTCGTGGTCGTCCTGCTGCAGTAACTGTGACGCTGAAGCAGAGAAGAAGAAGAAGCCTGTATTGTCATGATAACTAAAATGTGGAGATTAAATTGTGATTTCATTACAACTCAATTTTAGTTTTTCTGAAAGTCACACGACACTACACTGTATAGAAAACAACAAAGGCTAATCTGGTTTTGAAAATTGAAATATTACCATTATTAAACAGTAATCTCATCAAGTGCCGATACATCGCAGATTACAAAAGCAGAATGTGGGGTCTCCAATGACTGTAATTAAGGCCAACCCATCGACTTACAAATAAAGGCAATAAACCCATTATTATGTGGAGAATTAGAGGAAATTCTCTTTGCAGAAATGATTCAAGAATGGAAGTATGATTACCCTCTTTCCTCTTTTACTTGGTCTTTTTTAAATCACAGCAGAGGGCTAATCTTTGTGAAGCCACAGACAGAATAGCAATGGTGCCCTGGAGAAATGTGTTGAATAAATGGACAAGGCGGAAGGATTGGAAGGTGGCTGTGTGTGTGTGTGTGTGTGTGTAAGAACAGCCAAAAGAATGCCATTTTCTTTTCTTTGCAACACTCCTTCTAATGAAATAGCAAAGAATCTGACAGAGTTCCTTTAATCACAAAGGAAAGGATTTGGCGTCTGCTTCCTTCTGCTAATTTATTCATTCAAAAGTCTTAATATCTGTGCAGCGGGCGAAGGATCACACAACACATGCTAAGCATTTTCCCTGCCACTCAAGATTTTTTTTCTTTTAGGTTAGAGATTAGATTTTTTTTTCTTGAAAGCTTCCAAAATGTCAAATTTCTATTAACAGGACAGTTAAAATGCAATAAAAGACTGTGGTCGATGAGTTTAGTGAGGCAGCGTGTGCGTGCGTGTGTGTGTGTGCGCCTGTTTTCTGTGCGTATGTGTGTGTGTGTGGGTGTTGGGGGGGTTCTTTCAAAAAAAAGTAGGCCTATGCAGGTTTTCAGCATCATTGCAGCTGTTTTGATATCTCTGAGTGTGAACACATGCATGAAGCTGCACTGTTTAACTGCTGTTTTCGTTTACATTTCTTTGTCAAATAAAAAAGGGGATAAACCTGTCTGTGTGGTGCTAATATTATAATAACACAGCTATTCACCCTCGATGACAGACTTCAGCTCCGTTGGGAAGCTAAAGTGTCAAATACATGGCCTTCTTGGACTTTAAGATCATATCCTGATGTTTCAGGATATTGCTGGGGTTTCCACCCTTAGCTGAAACGACCCTTTTATGCCCCTTTTCCACTAAAATTATCAGGTATAAGTGGGTTTTTCAAAAACGGGTAAACCCGCTGATAAAAGCGAATTGACCCCTTTTCGCCAGTCGAGTTAGTCTTTTTGTTCGACTGAGGACACATACAACTGTAAAGAGTGATGTCATCACATGCACTTAGAGAGCACACACACACAGACACAGTGGAGAGAGAATGAGCTGCTAGCCGCCATGCATCTGGTAAAACGAATCTGCCACGTCTCATTCCCGCATTGGTGCTCCTGTAAGTGTCAGGGCTGCAGCTCGCTCTTTAATCCCTGAGCGCAGGGTAGCCATGGTGTTTCTGGGTTAACAGGACCGAGCTGGACAGCTGACAGGTCTGATTACAGTGTCTGTGTGATCTGTAAGACGTTACAGCAGAAAAAGGGGTGAAAATTAGCGAGTTCAATCCGAATGTTGTGTGTACATCAATGCTGATCCGAGCTGCAGCAGATAAATATCTGCGTCTACTGCAGAGCCAATTGACCAAATGCCGATTGTTCCCTTTTCCATTGCCGACATGTCAGCAACTCTTAGAAGGTTTTTTGAGCAGTGGAAAAGGGACTTTACAGACATTACATTAATTTACACTGTTGTCATCTTTCTTCATGAAATGACACGAATGCTTTAGAGCGTAGATGCACAATTTTGACATCATTGTCTTGCGATGAGCAACTGTCAGAAAACAGCCTACCTTCGACGATAAAAGGACCGATAAGCTCGGAGGCATATGATTCAGAGGGTTCAATTTGGAACAGGTCTTGACCGGTTCCCATTACTGGACAGACAAAGACAAGGACAGTCAAAGTTAGGCTACTGAGAGGTAGCTTACTTTGGACATTACAAAACAGTGCTGAAACTTTATTACTCTTGTGATAAGGAGACAAACGCTTTGGTGAAAACTGAAACTCCCTCCTTACATGGTTGCTCCGTGCTCATAGTAACTGATACCAGTCCTAATAATGATGAGGACAGGTTAACAATGCGTCCTTCCACTCAACAAAGTGCCTGATTGCCAAACTCGGAAATGCTGAAATTGTTCCCATAGCAGCTCATTCATCTGACTGCCCAACAACAGCACGATATTGATAATTTGGTTGCGAAGTTCTCCTGTTGTTTTTTCCCACTCGAACAACTGTGCTGGAACATGATATAGATGTGAGAGATGTTTAAAACAGCAATTAAACAGCATCTGTACCGAGTTAATCAGGTAAAAGTTAATGAAAAAAGAAACCCAGTATCAGCTAGAACATGGATTGGCAAAACCCAGTTCTAGCTCATGGAGCTCCCCATGCCTGCTGGAGTGTAAACCAGACGGCACCCCCAAGTTTCTGAAAAGTAAATGCCATCATGGTTCCTGATTCCTACCCAATGCCACGAATGGAAGATTGTGTAGACAATTTGGGGTCTGCTACCTTTGTGAGTAAGCTAGATTTACTTAAAGGCTATTGGCTCTGTAATACCCGATCACTTCCTACAGTACACTGTCGTGGCCTTTGGTATGTGCAATGCCCAGGCTACCTCCCAGCGTCTAATACACACTGATCTGGGTGAAGTGACCAATTGCAGCGCTTACCTAGATGATATGATTGTGTACTCTACTTCCTGAAGCGAACAACTGAAAAGTCTAACTGAAGTGTACACTTGGTTTGCACACGCCTCCTTTACCCTCAAATCTAGCCAAATGTGAGTTTGGTAAAGGTATGGTAACACACCTTGGGAGCCAAGTAAGCCAGGGGGAAGTTCGTCCCATTGAGGCTAAAGTTAGCGCTATAAAGGAGTTCCCTGTTCCAACCGCCCAACATACACTTGGCGTTTCTAAAGGTTACTAAAGAGGTGTGGTCCATCTCCTGACAAGCCTCATGAGCCCTAACTACTTTAGGGCTTGTGAGGCTTGTCAGGAGATGGTACAAGTACAAGTGGACCCCAGAATGCCAGCAAGCGTAAAGTGTAAAAACCCTTCTGTGCCACGGTCCTGTACTCGCAACCCCTGATTTTACCCAACCTTTCCAGTTAGAGGTTGATGCAAGTGCTGTGTGGGCTGGAGCTGTTCTAGTACAGAAGAATGCAAATGACGTTGAGCACTCTATCAGTTACTTCTCTCAAAGATTTAACAGACATCAGTTTAAGTATTCCACTATTGAGCAGGAAACTCTGAGGCACATCGAGGTATACATCAGCTCCTGCAGTCTGCCCCTCGTCGTTTACACCGATCATAATCCCCTGGTGTTCCTGTCACGCATGTATAATCACAATCAACGGCTCATGCGCTGGGCCCTGTTGGTTCAGGAATACCTTGTGATTAAGCACAGAAGAGTCTCTGAAAATGTGGTAGCAGCCACACACCCTTGCACCGCCCGCCTGTGCCTGAGCTGGTCTTCCCCGTTCGCCCCTCCTTTTCTTCCTTAATGCCATGGCTACCAATCCCCAGGATGTGATAAACGTGATTTGGTATGAGCAGACGGCCTCTGTGCCCCCACTTTGATGTCGACTGAGTGTTGTTATATATAAACTGTTAACTTGAACTATAGTTAACCCGAATTTTGATGATAGTAATATTGTTGACTAGTTGAAGCACTTGTTTGGGATCAAGGAGTTTTAAGGGCTATAGGTTGGTTTGTTTTCATACACCCTGGTTGTGCACCACAGAAAGATTGTCTTTGTTTAGTTTACACTAAGTTATGGTCGGCGGCTTCCTGTGTTTCAGGTGGTAAGTCTAGAGTTGACAGATGAGAGTATTTACTTACCGTAAATCTCTGACTATTGAGCGCACCTGAATATAAGCCGCACCAGCTAAATTTTACAAGAAAATTAATTTTGTACATATATAGGCCACATTTGACTGTAAGCCGCAGGTTTTCATGTTGTAACATAAGATATTTACGTACACAGAAATACATTACACGGAAGATTTTTTTTTAAAGATTTAATTCAAGATGTGCTTTTTTTCAAACTGCCTGTACGGCACCAACACGGCATCAACACGACAGTAACGTGCCTGGTTAGAAAATAAAACACAGCACCAACACGGCATCAACACAGCACCAACACGACAGTAACATGCCTGGTCAGAAAATAAAACACAGCACCAACACGACAGTAACATGCCTGGTTATACTTTACCATAAATAATACCAGAAAAGTCATTGGTCGCTATCTTCATCTTCCTCTTGCGCACTGAAGCCATTGAAGTCTTCTTCTTCAGTGTCTGAATTGAACAGCCTCAGAAGGACTTCCTCACACACTTTCTCATTCTCTCTTTCGTTGTCGCTCTCAATGTCACTTTCGTCTTGAGGCACATTCACCCTTGAGCTTGTGCTGTCCTCTTCATCACGCGGCAGTCCAGCCTTTCGAAACCCGTTGGTGATGGTGGATTTTTTCACACTGTTCCACGCTGTCAGGACCCACTGGCAGACTTCAGCATAAGTTGCTCTTCGCATGCGGCCAGTCTTGGTAAAGGATTTCTCGCCTCTGGTCATCCAAGCCTCCCACTCAACTCGGAGTACCATTTTAAATGCACGATTCACGCTGATGTCCAGTGGCTGCAAATATTTTGTTGTGCCCCCAGGAATCACAGCTGGAATTGAGTTTGTTCTCTTGATGGCTGCTTTCACAGAATCTGTTATATGGGCCCTCATGCTGTCCATAACGAGCAATGCTTTTTTTCTGTGAAAAAATCCGCTTGCCATAGCACTCCGTCAGCCATTCCTTCATTAGGCTTTCTACCATCCACCCTTTCGTGTTGACTTTCACCACGATTCCGTTTGGGGGTTTTTCTTTTGGCAAAGTCATCCGCTTAAAAATCACCATTGGTGGAAGCTTTTGTCCGTATGCTGTACAGCTCAGAACACAAGTCAAATGCGTTCTCTCATGGCCAGTTGTTTTCAGCGTGACGGACGATTCACCTTTCTTGTTAACTGTCCTAGTGAGAGGCAAGTCAAACGTCAAAGGTACTTCATCCATGTTTATGATGTCGTCTGGTCCGATGGAATTCTCAGCGTTCTTTGTTTGAGTGAAGTTGCAGAAGTTTTTAAGTTTTTCCTCGTAGTCGGGAGGGAGTTGCTGACACAGAGTCGTCCGTGCCTTGACGGACAGGCCTTTTCGTCTCATAAACCTGAGACACCACGATGGTCCACCTCTGAAATCTTCAATATTTTTTTCGGTTGCAATTGTGTTCACCCAGTCTTCAAGAATGTTTTCCAGTTCGGGCCATCTGCTTTTATGTCCTCTGAAAGCTTTTGTCGTCTTTTTACATTGACTCAGTTCTTCCCGCTGCCGCCTCCAACGTCTCACCATCGATTCATTGATATCAAGCTTACGTGCCGTAGCTCTATTTCCCTCTTTGACGGCCAGATCGATTGCCTTTAACTTAAAAGCCGCATCATATGCATTTCTCTGTGTGTTTTCCATGACAGTTCAAAATCAAAATCAAAACTACCGTGTCTTCTTCGACGCATAATCTTTCCCCACATGTCTGTCTCACTTTTGCGCTTCCCGCTAGAGTGCCGCCCGGAGGCCATTAGAGCGCCCCCTGGAGGCCTTTGGCCAGTAAAAATCTATAATTTAGCCGCATCGTTGTATAGGCCGCAGGGTTAAAGCGTGTGAAAAAAGTAGCGGCTTATAGTCCGAGATTTACGGTATTCTGTTTATTTTATAGCAGTATATAAGCCGGTGGTGGTGGTGGTGGGGGGGGTTGTCTTATTTGGTTTATGATTTGGCACCACCTGCTGCCCTTCCCTTTGTTTCTAGCCTCCTCTCTGTGTTCTCTTTGTGTTGTGAATATAATGACCTGTCTGTTCATTAACATGTGAGGGAACATGTGACTTGTTATTTTCAATAATCATTTCATGCTTAAAGCTACAATGAGCAAGTTCAGGAAATCAAGCTGGTGCTAGCATGAGACTGTAAAGCAACTATCTCCGGAATTGCATGGATCGACTCACACTCCCGCCCCGACTGTCGCTGGGGCGGGGGCATAAAAAGTTACCTACTGTAGCTTTAAATGTGCCCATAAAACAACATCATCAAACTCACAGCCAGTACCAGCTGTATGATCTGTAGGACAGTGTAGGAACACTGTCATTTTAAGTCTGTAAGGCCATGCTTAAACTGTTGGTCCCATGATCCTCACATTTCAGGTCTTAGTGGGCCTTCAAGTCTCCCAAATGTTGCTTTGGTCAGCCCAAATGCACGACAGTATTAGAGCCACAATGAGGAAAAAAGAGAAATCTGAAATTTCAAGAAAAAGTTGTGATATTATGAGAATAAAGTCGTATATTCTGACTTTATTCTTGTGATAGTACGAGAATTAAAAATGTAAAATTTCAAGAGAAAAAGACATAATTTTTAGGAATGTTACAAACAACCAATAAAACAGGTGAAAGGACAGTCAGTGGCAGCCTGAGCTGCTTCTGGCAGCTGCTGCTTGTCCGTCTAACAATAGAACAGACTGATGATGATGCTGATGCTGATGTGCCAAAAGATTTAGTTTCTCTTTATTTGTGCAAACTATGCTTAAGTAGAACTTCAAAGGATTCTCAACGTTTCTCATTTTAAAGGCTTCAAATATTTCCCCTCTAAAACAACAGTGTCGTCAATGTGGCCCTAACACTCCGTCATACAAATCCATATGACAGGATGCTGAATGATCCGACATGACCGTAGTTAGCTGTGGAGCAGCATCTGAGTAGTGGACCTAGAATATTAAGAAATATTGTGTACACAGAAGTGGCTCCCCCATACAGAGTCGGAGCACAGCATTGTCTCGCTCTGGTTACATATGAACTGTGTCAGGGTGTGTTATCCTACATGCAACTGGACAGGTGCACCACTCTGGTTTTCAGATGCTTCAGTTGTGAAAACAGAGCAACTCTCTAAAGATGTACATTTTCTGATACACCATTCACGAAGAATGTCTCCATAAATCTGAAATGAAAAATAGGACATGGAGTTGCAGAGTCGTGCTCTGTTTTACATCAGCAACAACTGGTTTGATTAGTTCTTCATATGTCGTGGGAGTTTAACATGGCCGGGAGTCATGTCGTCATCTGGACCTTTGCCTGTATTTGACATATTTGTCAGTTAATGCTTTCCAACTGAAATGTTGTAGCGAGCACCAAGCTCACAGAGATTTCTGCTTTGGCTCTGGATGGTGAGTAGAACCTCGTACCTGAGCTGTGTCAAGTGTCTGCGTTACACACAACGATCTCATGGAGTGAAAGAAAGATGACAAACAGGTCTCAGCACATATGAGACCTGTGTTTCCCTCACAGATAATGCACACACACACACACACACACACACACGCAGAGCTAAACCATCACCCATCCAGCAGTAAGGGAATGATTCATTCCATGCTGCTTTTATCTGACCTGAGCCAAGTGTTCTGCACACTGTGGTCAGGTCTGCCGAGCACTTTCTCACTTAGAGATTTCATTGTGTGTGTGTGTGTGTGTGTGTGTGCCCTCTGCCTTGTTCGCTGGCCCTTCTTACAACCTGTCTCAGAGATAAGAAGCATTGCTTTTTCGTTTCAGGAAACTCTCCCTCTGTTCTTGGACTCGGGAGCAGAGCGCTGAGGACCAGCGAGGCTTTCCGACTCCATCCTGTCAATATGACGGGATAAGAAGTCCAACTGAAAGTTCATTAATTCCTGGGTAACCTATGCCTCGGCCGCACTAATACCCCTCTCTGCTGTATTGATGTTGCTGTACCCGCAGTGAGAGAGCAGCTTTAGCCATGCAGCTCACACACACTCTCTCTCTTTCTGTCTTGATCTGACGCTTTCTCTCCACACCTTCACTCCTCCTCACTACTCCGTCAATCAAATAATGGATGAAGAAATTAAAATAGCCGGAGGAGCGGGATAAACATTTAAATTAAGACACTTGAAAACCTCCTCTATGTGTCAGCCCTCTGATAGGCTGGTGACCTGTTCAGGGTGTACCCCACCTCTTGCCCAACATCAGCTGGGATTGGCTCCAGCCCCCCAGTGACCCTCCAAGGATAAGCAGTATAAGTAATGGATGGATGGATTTAAAAGCTACATGGAGGCAGGGATTTGCTGGTGATTCTTTATGGTGCACTTTTGGTCCTTTACATCTTTACAGTGCAAGCAGAGTTAATTATTCCATCTAATGGAATAGATTATACTGTATATGGGTCACTGGTCACTTGTTAGCCTCTAATAAGGTGCAATGTGTAAATCTAGACCTCCATCTCTTGCAGCCTCTCCATGTGTCTTTAGGTGTTCCCCAGGGCTCAATACGTGGTCCCACCCTTTTCTCTATACTTGTCAGTGATATTCCCAGTCAGTGTTGTGCCAATTCACACTTAAAAAGAAATAGTTCAAAGTTCAGTTCATACAGATGAAAATGAACTAGTTCACGTTCATAGTTCATTTTTTAAAATTTTGAACTATGTTTACAGTTCCAAAAATGAACCAGTTCACGTTCATTTGTTCCATTTCTTTTTAAATAGGCCACTATTCTCTTTCAATAAAACCTCCTTCTACCCACCCATCACCAGCCCTAAATCACTGCCACTCCCAAACTGAATGAATTATTGTATATACCACTGAAGAATCACAGACATGAGTTACATTTAAAATCCGTATATAAATATGATGCATCTGTACCGCCACCGCTGTCTCGCTAGAGTGAGTGAACGCCGCTCACATTTTAAGACAGTTTTACAGCACGCCGCATGACGTCTCCATAGACATGGCCCAGCATGGCTGGTACTAACGGTACAGATGGTACAGACACATCTACTATTTTGTTTGTTTGAGCATTTGAAGCAGTTTTATGAACAAACAAATGAAGACAGACAGATTCATTTTATATACAG
The DNA here is from genome assembly GCF_002814215.2 of Seriola lalandi dorsalis. Taxonomy (NCBI): domain Eukaryota; kingdom Metazoa; phylum Chordata; class Actinopteri; order Carangiformes; family Carangidae; genus Seriola; species Seriola lalandi. The sequence continues at coordinate 412,835 of NW_019525240.1, read as the reverse complement.
ATTTTTAATGTAACTCATGTCTGTGATTCTTCAGTGGTATGCAATAATTCATTTAGTTTAGGAGTGGCAATAATTTGGCTCACGTTCATCATTTGTTAACTGATTTGTTCAGTTCAGCGTTCACAAAAAATATGTACAACACTGTACCCAGTGTCAATAACTCTCTTATTAATTTTATTTGCTGATGATACAATACTTGTATGCCACTGTGGTTTGGTTGGAAGGGGACACAGTGTCCCTTGAACATGACCACTGATGGAACCTCCGGCAATATTGCAGTCAAAGGCAAAACTTGGTTTTCTATATAGAAATTGTTCTTCTTTTACATCTGCAGCCAAACACTTGACTGTTCAAATGACCATACTTTCCTTGTTTGATTATGGGGACACAAACTATAGATCGGCTTGCAAAGGAACACTTCAAAAGCTTGACACAGTTCATCATTGTGCTGGTTGATTTGCTTCAAATGCCTATTCTGTGGTCAAATGGCCCTCTGTGCATACTGGTGGTAACATACACTGGTTTACACTCATCTATACTCATTCCCCCTATTTAGGTCAGTTATTGCAGCCTACCTCAGTGGCCAAGCCTTTGGCCTGTTGTTAGTCCATTCTGCTGCTGCTAATGATTGATTTGAGTTGAACACTTAAATTGGATACTTTTTCTCTCTCACTTGTAAAGGCTTTCTTTTAGATTTTTTTTAATGCTACTTTTACATTTCTTACTTCTATTTGATTTTATTAATTAGTAATTCTTCTTTGTTTTGTCATCTTGTTTTGTGTTTTTGTTTGCCCACCCCTCTCCTTCTCCCCTACAAGTATTTTCTGACACTTGCCAGGCTGTCACTCTAAATAAGAATTTGTTCTTAATGTCTGATAAAATAAAGGTTAAATAAAATAAATTGAAAAAATAAGATTCACCTTAGTCCTGATAGAGTACTTTGTGACCTCTTTTCATGCAGGGGAGTGCATATTGTGAGAGCATT
>NW_019525240.1:403278-411830 GCF_002814215.2 Seriola lalandi dorsalis | reverse complement strand
TGCAATAATTCATTTAGTTTAGGAGTGGCAATAATTTGGCTCACGTTCATCATTTGTTAACTGATTTGTTCAGTTCAGCGTTCACAAAAAATATGTACAACACTGTACCCAGTGTCAATAACTCTCTTATTAATTTTATTTGCTGATGATACAATACTTGTATGCCACTGTGGTTTGGTTGGAAGGGGACACAGTGTCCCTTGAACATGACCACTGATGGAACCTCCGGCAATATTGCAGTCAAAGGCAAAACTTGGTTTTCTATATAGAAATTGTTCTTCTTTTACATCTGCAGCCAAACACTTGACTGTTCAAATGACCATACTTTATTAATTAGTAATTCTTCTTTGTTTTGTCATCTTGTTTTGTGTTTTTGTTTGCCCACCCCTCTCCTTCTCCCCTACAAGTATTTTCTGACACTTGCCAGGCTGTCACTCTAAATAAGAATTTGTTCTTAATGTCTGATAAAATAAAGGTTAAATAAAATAAATTGAAAAAATTAGATTCACCTTAGTCCTGATAGAGTACTTTGTGACCTCTTTTCATGCAGGGGAGTGCATATTGTGAGAGCATTTTTTTTTGGTAAGTAAAAATCATTGCTACAGCTGGATGACAGAGCATCTATAAGTGTAACTGGGAATTAACACCAGATGCAAAACATCAGCATGTTACTAAAGTTACTATTCGCTCCATCCCGCACAGACGTCTGTTACAGCACTTCTGTCCTGTCTTGCCGTCCTGTCAACAGCACAGCTCATACAGTGCTGAGAGGACAACAGCCAGACCAGCTGTCTTCACCAGACTGACTAACATCACAGTTATTAGACAGAGGTTACTGGACAAAAGTGGTTTTTAAACAGGCTCTATCAAAAAAACATCGAGACTTATTTTCCCTGCCCAATCTGAATGTAGTGACTGTAGTGAAAGCAGAAAGCTCAGAGTGACACTGGGGTCGATCACTATATATATAAATTCACATATAGAGAACATATAGTGTATGTATGTGATCTGAATGGCTGTATGCACAAATATATAAAGTTAATCTGTTGCAGAGGACAGGCAGGTTGTGGATGACAATAACACTTAAAACACTGCTGGTGTGTTCTTCTGCAGTGGTTTAATGGCAGTGATCATCAGCCAATCAACTCGTATTAACAGGTTGTAGAAGTGAAGTAAAGGGTTTCTAGCACAACGTCACCTACTTTCACGGTGCATGGGGAAAGGAAAAAGTCTAAAGAGGTCAAAACTCCAACAACACCTGCAGTAAACAGAAGAACAGAATCATTAGACTGACCTGTTTCGACTTGTAGCCTTCATCAGGGTCAAAGATTACCCTCTTGAGACTCATATTCACAAAAATAATGTTTTATTTTTGATGATTTTAGAGAAATCTGGAGATGTTTGAATGTTTATTTTCTTGAAATACAATAGGTGTGTGTGAGATAAATTCTCAAAAACATTCTAATGACGTATCGTCTATAAGTACGTATGTTCATGTATGTAAAACCCTGACTGTAGTTTCAATAGAGGCGTGTCCACATCCGTCTGGAGACAAGCAGGAGCCATGAATTGGCCTAAAGCCTCCACACTAACAGTGTGGTGCTCCACTTGTAGAGGCAGGGCAGTGTGGGGGTTGTCTGGGGGCGGGGTGTAGGACCTTGACCTCCCTGTCACATTCTCAGAGCCAGTTCAAAAGCATGACATCTGTTGCCTGGCTCTGATCAGGGATAACATAAGAGAGTGCTGGTCTGTGGCCCACACCACCCCTCACCCCACCCCACCACACCCCTGCACCCCCAATAGCAACAACACAGGTCTGTGATTTGTGATAAGAGCAGAGGGCGCAACACCTCCCACCACTGCTTCACTTGTTTTACAGCTGCTGGCTCGCACTGTGCCGCCAGGACGAGGGAGAAGGAGAGGAAAAGAAAGACAAGGGACCAGGTTTCTGCCATGTCACCAGTTCACCACCAGTGTCACTGACGGGGGAAACTGGGAACAGGCTCCAGGCTCCATGATATGTTGACACCACCTCAGAAAAATGGACAAAATAAAAATAAATCAAAGAACACCATCAGATGAAGCTTAGCGTAAATTGCTATATTTTGCACAGCCTCACCCCCTTTTCACATATGATGACATCACGGTGAAGGACTCTGACACCTGTCACTTTTCCTCTCTTGTTTTGCACATGGCAATAAAAGTTTATTCGTTAACACAAATGAAGTGTGTGAGCTGTGTGTGGCGCTCCCACGCTCCCACTTCAGCTCGATAAGCTCAGGTTTTAGTGATATCGTAGCACCACCACATAATGTAAACAGGCTCATATATAGGCTGGGATAATAGAATAAAGATTTATCATTAAGAGTAATCCCTGGAAACTAATGCCATCCTGTGTATGTGTCCGGAAAGGACAACTAAGCAATGCAGGGAAATCATCCTGGGTAGGATCCATGTAACTGGTGAGACCGCTTCACTTTGTTTTTCAGTGGAAAGATGCAGCTTTTTTTTTAACTCTGAGGTGGATCACACTGGTGGATTTTTAAGACACTCCCATGCAGTTTTGGGCTGATTTGACAGAGTTGGATTTTTCTTTGAAGTGACTTTCCATTCAGAATCTTAGCGTGCGACTGTGACAATGAAGAACTCTGATGACTTGAACCTGTGTATGTATGTTTGTTGTCTGACGAAAAAGACATTTAAATAGATGTTAAACCAGCAGCATTCTGAAAACCATCTTTGTTTTTTTGTGTTGTCTTCAGTGTAGACACAACTTAAAAGAAAATACACTTTTGTTACCTCTGGACAGAACCAGGTTAACAGTTTCCCCTGTTCTGTCTTTATGCTAGGCTACGCTAACGGCTTGCTGACTGTTCATATTTAGTGTACAGACCTGAGTTTGGTGTCGATCACATCCAACTCTCACCAAGGAAGCAAGTAGGCGTGTCTCACTAAATGTGAAACTTTTCCTTTAATAAAGCGCCATACACTGGGAGCTTATTGCTTCAGTGGATTGTGTTAGTGGGAAACAGCTGATCAGTTTTCATTACCATGCAATTCCAACATCCACTGATGTGCTTTAGTGTTGCTGCTTGTGTTGACACAGAGATTTTGAAGTAAAATGTCTGACGCTATAAACAGTGCCACAGAAATGTGACAGCCTGGCGTGTGGTGCTAATGTGTCAGGACTGATCTGATGGTTTAAGTTGCAACTGACACTAATGTCGCAGCTGTTAAAGGAATTCAACCAGCCCGCTGCTGAAAAACAGCGATTTCAGAAAGTGGGCTGCTGCCATTAGCTCATCCAGCCCCAAAAGTTATGGAAACAATATGTATGAAAATGAGTCGCTGAGTCAAATCCTCTCCTCGGCAAAGTGTTTTGTCTCATAAGCAGCCTGCTGTTTCCAAACTGATGAGAAGCTTATCCTGGGTTTGTGGGCCAATAGACTACCATTTTGCTTCTTTCTTAGAGGTGTCCCTACTTTGCCATGCAGAGCTGTTTTAATAGTTTCCCAGTGCAGTTGGCATGGTTACCAGTGCAGATAGGCAGCGACTTAAATCTGCCAGCTGAATCTCAGCGAACCTGCTATAATCTCTGGACAATCTCTGTATTAACATCCAACTTCTGCCCGGCTCTCCCTCTGCTGCTTGCTCCCCGCTTGCTGCACACCTCAGCCCAGCACAAAGAGGGTTTTTCTCTAACAGGATAAAGGCTGGTAAAATAGGGGCTCCAACATCATTACCTATCAAAGTCTTCCGTATTGACCCTGACCCAACACCAGCCATTTGTCTTTTTAATTCTGAAAAAAAAGTCATAAAAAGAATGAAGGCTGAGTAGGAGTGTGACAAGCTACCCGGGGCCGCAGCAGGGTTTTGATACAGGGAATGAGAATGGGAATAACAAGGCAGGACAAGGGGCTCTGGTGATGGCTTACTGGCCCTCTATGTAAATCCCTGGAACGTGGGAGGAAATGTAGCAGGCAATGTGCTAGCGTAAGCCCTTTAGCAGCCGCTGGCCCTGATTAAAACAGCACATTAAGATGCCACAGGCGGCTGAAAGACATCGGCCAAGCCCATGACCAAACTCTGGGTTATTTATTAGCTGGCTCTGCTAACAAGTATCGACTGGCCTGAATTAATGTGCTTTCCCCTTTTTTGCTTCTGTTGATGTATTTAGTGCTACAGCCATTTGGAACAGTGCTAACCACGCATGACCTCAGCTTATATTAAGATACAGCTTGTGTCTGAATGTGTGTGTGTCTGGGGGGTATTGTGATATGTTGCTTATCAGTCAAGATTTCTTTCACTCATGTCAGTAAATTGTAGCCAGTGGCCTGCTACACCAACACAGTGGTCACCATGCAAACACGTGGAGGTGATGGAGAGTTTGTGGATGTGAGTCACATGACTAGTTGTGATTGGAGAGTTTTTCTTACTAACCCTCCCCCGGCATATTCAAGGACTTTATTACAAACGTGGTTTTATTTGTGTACCTCTGAACATAATTCCTAAATCCACTCCACTTTACATGAACTGTGGGAGCCGGCGAGTCACCAGAGGCAGAAATTGAGCCAAACTCCAGAACACAGCAGCATTTACACCTCAAACAGAGCAGAGCGCAATATTTGCAAATCAAAAATATAATTTATAAAGCAGGGTCAGCAAAAAATCTTCACAGCAATGGTGTAACTTCATGAGCCAGTCAGTCAGTCAGTAAGGGACAGACATTCGTGTTTATAGGGCTGGCCTCCAGCCAAGAAGAAACTAGCAAAGGAACAGAGCCATATAATCTGGCTCCTGTCAAAAAGCCATAATTCCCATCTCTGGTGGCTGCTGCCCGGCAACATCCCTGTTCTCTGTTCTGAACTGGCGGCAACAGGGTGCAACGTTGCTATGACCTCCAGTTCTACCCTCCTGTACAACACAGGTTCCTGCTTTCCACTATCCATCTGATCACACAGCTAAACAGAGCAGGTTGTAGTTTACAGTGGGGGACACGGAGAGCACTATGACCTGGTTAATACAGAAGTTCTGCTTTGAAAGTTATGTTACCTCGTATTATAAACATGTGGCTCCAGTCTGTGTTGACCTGTCTCTTCTCTGCTGTTGTGCCATTCAGATAACTCAATACTCAAACCAACACTGTATTTTTTTGGTTGCCATGGTGACACCACAGGTGACAGTCACAGAGGCAAGTTGAACCTGGACAAACTGTTTCAAACCGGTCCGGTCTACACACTGCTCGTCTGGTTGGTTTGGTTTCTAGTGATGTCGCCAAGTTCTCAGATCTCAGCAACAGTTAATCATGAACTAAAGAACCAATGGCCTGAGCTCTGAAAAATATTATATAAATTATCGCTTGAGGTTTGAGGTCACATGTACACATTGTGCTAATGCTAGACGGTGGGCATACCTGATGCTTGGTGCTGCTGTGATTGTCACAGCACAACAGTCACACAACAATGCGGCTAGTGCTATTTTGTGCAGTAACGTGCCATGCTAGCTGTGGATGCACTCCCAAAGGGAAGTACATGGAAATAAACTCCATAACCATACACCAACCTGCTTCTGCTCCTTCCTCCAGACCTGATTTCTCTGGTTTCTGTCCCGATAAACTCTGATCATAGAGAACAGGGTGATTTCCACTGAAAATAACCAACCCCTCCTGCGTTTTAACCTTTAATTCCCAGACTTTACCTGCATAATCGTGACTGGATCGACGCTGGACCATTTGAATAAACACAATTTGATTGGCTGGCACCTACGTTAAGGCCTGACAACTTGAACCTTTCTCAACTTCCAAGCAAAGAGCACCAACAGAACTACAATGAGTGAATGTAGACTAACAGTTCACCAAGTTTATATGGTTCAAATACACATTTTGTGTGGACAATCTAAGATTATCATATCATTATCAATATCATGATTACTGACCATTACTGAGATAATTGAGATTGCGATAAGATGAAAGCTACTGAAAAAGCAGCACATGAGCTAAGTTGCTATGGTTTCAGTCATTTCTTGGCAGATAACCTTATGTCAGTCAACACACACATGGCTATGTATCATCAAATCAAATATAACAGCATGGAGAGGACAGGGTCACAGTACAGATCAAAGGACATCATTGTTCAGTGCCCTGAATGAATAGCTAAATGATGTTACAGCCTGTTAGCGCAGCAGATATCTTATAGAAATCTTTCAAATGTGGATACAAGTACAAAACTTGACTCATATCCTCCTTGGGTATTGCTCTTTTGATAAAACATGGTAGCCACTTGAAAATTCAAGATGGCTGCCATTTCTAGCAAGGAAATGTTATTTTTTGAAATAAATTTTAACAATGTCAAAGGGGAAATTTAGTACACTGTAAAAAATGAAATGATATATAATAAACGTAAGCTATAAGATAAATGTATATTTCAGCAAAAATATTACTCACAAAAAAATAGTACTCACAAAAAAGCCTATGTTAGTTAATGTTAAGACTTTCGACTCCAACAGAACTTTTGCTACATCATTCATAATAAATGGTTTGCTAATACATTGTGTTTTATGCAGAATTTTTCACATCACATATTAGAAATTCCACAAATAAAACTGAAATGAAATGAAGATATATTAAGAGTTGTGAATTTGACATCCTCATGGTCTAAAACATGGGATTCAAATACAAAATCATTGATATCTGACCCATGGGTAAAATTCTGTATTAAAATTTATGTTCCCTCTGTCAGAAATGGTGGTCATTTAGAAATTTCAAGTGGCTAATAGGACTTTTCAAATTAATGGCCCCAGAGAGATAAACATCCCAATTTTAGTGCTTGTATCCACATTTGAAAGATTATTGCAGTTATCTGCTGCAACATTGAACAGACTCTCCATTGATCCATTAATTAGCAGAATCATAGAAGTAATTGTGATACTGCTTGACTGGCTTCTCCTCAGCTGAGAGTAAACTGCACACATTTTCCCAAAATCCCAAATTAAAAATTTTAATTCAATTTGATCCCATCATTTCTTTGCTGTGCTGTCTCCCTTCAGGATCCCTCATAAAATAAACAATGAGGTGAGAACTTAACCTCTGAAGAACCTGAGGTGAATGGTGAGCTACGGTATGAGACGTACTTTTCAAACTGCTGTGCCTTCTAGAGAAAAGAAAAAAAGTAATCTGAATTTGTTGTGCTTTTACTTTTCTACAGTTTAAATGTCTGCTTCACTTCCATGTTCAGCAGGACAGGACTGACAACAGAGCTGTCATTTAAGAAAAGTGAAGATAAAGCAAACAGAGCAACGCTGCTTGATTTCAGCAGCCTGACAAAAAGTACACAGTATTACATGAGTGGGATGAAATATTTTTTGTTTCTTTTGTTTCCCCCAAACTTCCATCCTCCAAACAGTGTCATTTTCCTCCAGTCCCACACATCCAGGGTTCAACTGCAGAATACCTTCCACCCAACATCTGAATATGTTAACTGCTCTCAACCTGTCAGCCTCAGAGCAGCTTCACCATGTGTTTCTATTTACATCTGCCCCGAGGTTTTCTGGAGTCAAATCATAGTTGAGTTATATAATGTTCATTGAGAGACTTTAAGGACCATTCTGTTCTGCTAAAATCTTCACAGAGCGCTGCTAAGGTGAGGTCGAGGAAGAGAGACCCCCAGAGACCTCCATCTGTTACTGCCCCGTCTCTCCGCGGTTGCCGCGCTGCTCCCGTTGGTGCGGCAGCATCTGACGCGTTAAACTCCGGAGGCCACAGGAGAAGTCAGCGTCGCTAAACTTGAAGTTGCCTTAACTTAGTTTCTGGGAGTCGGGCCAGGCTGTTTAGCCAGCCTGCAGAGAGCAGCAGAGGTGGGGGACAACAAAGATGGACCCTTCCTTCCTCCATATGGCAGGTTGAGAGGGGTCGCCGCTGGAAGGGAGAGCGAGTGTACACCGGCAGCACTCGGCATTAAGGAGACGCTTGGTGCACTACAGTGAGGCCTGAGAGTAAAATATCACTTTGGCTCAGAGCTGTGCTGCAGCGTGAGGTCTACTGGGAGTTAGGCATCAGTGCTGAGCCAAAACACACCAGAGTTCAAGACCAGTGCTGTGAAAGAGGCACTTTCTGAAAGTCTTTAGACTCCACGAACACTTTTGTGATGTTCATATGCATTCACAATGGCATCTGTTTAATAACCACGTGTTTATTATTAGTCTGTTTGACATGAGTGTGTTTTTAAATCAACTATGACTCAGAAAAAGAATAATGTCCAATAAATGTTCAGTAGTTTAGGTAAAAGCTCAGTTACATGTGTCAAATGTGGCTGCCCATATCTATCTATCTATCTATCTATCTATCTATCTATCTATCTATCTATCTATCTATCTATATATCTGTCTATATGTCTATCTGTCTGTCTATCTATCTATCTATCTATCTATCTATCTATCTATCTATCTATCTATCTGTCTATATGTCTATCTGTCTGTCTATCTATCTATCTATCTATCTATCTATCTATCTATCTATCTATCTATCTATCTATCTATCTATCTATCTATCTATCTAT
>NW_019525240.1:398155-403231 GCF_002814215.2 Seriola lalandi dorsalis | reverse complement strand
AACACTTTTGTGATGTTCATATGCATTCACAATGGCATCTGTTTAATAACCACGTGTTTATTATTAGTCTGTTCTACATGAGTGTGTTTTTAAATCAACTATGACTCAGAAAAAGAATAATGTCCAATAAACGTTCAGTAGTTTAGGTAAAAGCTCAGTTACATGTGTCAAATGTGGCTGCCCATATCTATCTATCTATCTATCTATCTATCTATCTATCTATCTATCTATCTATCTATCTATCTATATATCTAAACAAACGCGTCCTCCAACCTGAACAACCATGTTTCTCCAGAGGTCTGTACTACAAAGCAGGATTAGAAGTTATCGAGGTAACTTCATGTTTAACTCTGGGTTTTCAGTCCTACAACGGTGGTTCACTTGTTACGGGGGTAAATCACCATGGTAATGTACACTGATTTCCTAACCTGCTCTGGCGCAGGTTAACTTAGAGGATCAGATCAAAACCTGTCAACAGCCAAACCACTGACCAATCAAATCACTGAAAAAACGGAGTCTTCATTCCTACAGGATCCTGACAGGGACAAAAGACTTTACAATAAAGTGATTAATAATAACGAGCAGTAGATATAAAATTTTAAAGATCAGTGGAATAGTTTTCCTGTTCGAGTCTTTCCATGTGTCCACTCTGGTTTTAAAGCAAAGCTTCTAAAAAAAACAAGGGTTTATCACACTAAATAAATAGCCTATATAATAACTATTATAGGTTAATTTAAACAGATATTCTTTAATCCGACAGGATTCCTGACAGTGATGAAGCTTTTACTTTCTTCTTCATCACTGCAGCTCAGAATAATATGAGACTCAGTGACCAGAACTGGAAATAAAAACTAAACCTGTGATGTCTTTGATTAGATGATGAAGCTTTTACTTTCTTCTTCATCACTGCAGCTCAGAATAATATGAGACTCAGTGACCAGAACTGGAAATAAAAACTAAACCTGTGATGTCTTTGATTAGAACAATTAGCCAGACACTGTTAATTATTTCCTTGATTATAAATGAACATTTCAGTCAGACTGACTCATCAGACATCAACTACTTCTCTTTTCCTTCTCTCCTCTCTGCAGCAGAAACAGTCTGACACTAACTCTAACTGTTTTCTCTGCATCACATGTTCATAACAGTTTGTTCATCATCAGACTGAAGAGTGAAAATACTCAAATGTAATGATAATTCATGCACTTATTTACAATATATATTTAGTCTGACATGGAAATGATATTTTTTATTCCAGTCATGTGATCATATTGTTTACATTTCACCTTGTTGAATATTACTTTTGGACGTTGCTATAAGTGAAGTCACCAGGAAGTATCAGCGTTTCTTCTCAGATCATATTAAGTACTTCATTCATGGTTCTGACGATGTTGCTTATAATTAACAACTCCGCCTTTTTCACTTGAAGGTGCTCGTACCCGGATGCAAACCCAGGGTTAACTGAGCCCGTTGATAACCAGCTTCGTAGTACAGGATGGTCAATGTCAGATTTAGTCAAGCCAGATAACTAAAAGTTATCCTGAGTATGTTGAACTTGCTTCGTAGTACAGGCCTCTGAAATAGCGTCCCTACACTGGCAGGCATATCAGACCTTGGTTGTCATGGTTATAATAATAAAAACATGGACTGTTCTGACAGTGTCATACCTATCTTCGTCGCCATGGTTATTATAATAACGGATCATTACATGACTAGTTAGGTTTAGGAAAGATTGTTAAAGTAAGTACCCCCAACATTAGACAATCTTTGTTGTCATGGTTACAATTATAACGTAGTTAACTTTGTTGAATGGTCATGGATAATTCAGCTCACATGGGAATCAAACACTCTCCTGCGTCATATTCATCCATCTCTTTATACTACGTCACTTTTCCCTTTGCTCCTGTCATATTTACTACGACCACTTGGTGCTGCCTAGCAACAAAATGTAACTATGGGTCATAATAACCTACTGCACAGATGACCTTGTTTGTTACAAGATTAGAGTTTAATCTAAATGAATTTATATATCTGTTTCTAATGTAGTAGTCTGGGTGTAACTCATGCCACAGCTCCACCTCTGTCATGTCTTCTGTGTGTCCTTTTATTCTCCTCACAGTGAATCGTACTCGTGGGAATAACAGTCACTTTGAGACATTCTCCCCTCAGAGGCATCAGATGTTAGAACTACTTTCACACCTCTGCACACCTGGCCAGTCATTGTGCTAAGTACACCGGACTCTCTGTTGAGAGAAGTTACCCACAGCCCCCCCCCCTGATTCTGCCATGGAGAGGGGTGTAAGACCACAGCCAGGTTTCCATCCAAATGTAGCACAGTTTTTACTGAATGCTTGTTTCCTGCTGTGAGAGCATGAGTTGATTGGTTGATGAAGGTTATTCTCAGTCAGTGCTGTTAAACCATTGCATAAGAGTTTTGCTCTGAAACGTGTTTCATGTTTGTGAGGAAGGTTCCAGTCATCATCACTCCACACAGATCTGAAGTTACATGCCTCAATTTTAGTTGAGTCAGTCTTTGTTTTTATAACGCCAATTCACAACATACGTTATCTCAAGGCACTTTCCAAATAGAGCAGGTCTAGACCTTCTCTTTAAAATAATATTTACAGAGACCCAACAATTCCCACCAAGAGCAGCACTAGGCGACAGTGACAAGGAAAGACTTCCTTTTAAGAGGCAGAAACCTCCAGCAGAACCGGCCATCTGCCCCAGGTTGGGTTGGGGGGAAAGAGAGAGAGAGAGAGAGAGAGAGAGACTGTACTGTCTCAGAAGGATCTCATTTATAACATAGTGACAAAGTCTGTTCATGTATCAGTGTCCTCATGTCTTCATGTGTGGAGACTCATGTCCTCAGTGTCCTGATCCTCAGTGCCCGCATGTACCCAGTGTCCTCAGTGTCCTGATGCCATCATGTCCTCAGTGTCCTCATATGTGGAGACTCATTACCTCAGTGTCTTCAGTGTCTTCATGTCCTCAGTATTCTGATGTCCTCATGCTCTTATGTCCTCAGAGTACATATTTCCTCAGTGTCCCCGTGTCCTCATTTCCTCAGTGTCCTTGTGCTCTTATGTCCTCATTTCCTCTGTGTCCTCATGCTCTTATGTCCTCATGTACTCATTTCCTCTGTGTCCTCATTTCCTCAGTGTCCTTGTGCTCTTATGTCCTCATTTCCTCTGTGTCCTCATGCTCTTATGTCCTCATGCTCTTATGTCCTCATGTACTCATTTCCTCTGTGTCCTCATGCTCTTATGTCCTCATTTCCTCTGTGTCCTCATGCTCTTATGTCCTCATATACTCATTTCCTCTGAGTCCTCATGTCCTCAGAGTCCTCATTTCCTCGGTGTCCTCATTTCCTCTGTGTCCTCATTTCCTCTGTGTCCTCATTTCCTCAGTGTCCTCGTGCTCTTATGTCCTCATGTCCTCGGTGTCTTCATTTCCTCAGTGTCCTTGTGCTCTTATGGCCTCATGTCCTCAGTGTCCTCATGCTCTTATGTCCTCATTTCCTCAGTGTCCTCATGCTCTTATGTCCTCATTTGCTCAGTGTCCTCAGTGTTCTCGTGCTCTTATGTCCTCATTTCCTCTGTGTCCTCAGTGTCCTCGTGCTCTTATGTCCTCATGTCCTCGGTGTCCTTATTTCCTCTGTGTCCTCATTTCCTCAGTGTCCTCTCTTCCTTGGTGCCCTCATGTCCTCATTTCCTCAGTGTCCTCGTGCTCTCATGTCGTCAGTGGCAGCTGCAGCCCTGCTCAGTGACAGTGAGTCATAATAATGAAATAGTAGCTTGTTTATCATGTGTAGCAGCTAATGCAGGAGAACACACAATATATGACAACTAAAAAAACAAACATTCAAACACACTGTGCCGGCTTGTGTGTGACCCAGTGGTCAGGTGGTGTATGCATTATTCAAACAGATGTATTGTGTTATACTTGATGGAAATGAATGCACAAAAAACCTGTTCACAGGAAGCCGTTCCATCTTCCCAGTGTGGAGACAAAACAATCCATTTGAAACCCAGCACAGACACCTATTACATGACTAAGTTCCTGGGAGAAAGTGGCGTCTTCAAGGTAACGTGGAAAGGGCAGTTGGCATCTTTACAAACCCCCTGAATGTCACCCGTTTCAGTGGATTGACAAAATAATATGCACCCATCTTTTTGTGGCTGCGGATGGAAAGAGAAAAGGAAAAAAAACATAAAGGAGAGGACGCGGGGCGCATTTGGGCTTTTTCCCCCCTCTCTTTTTAATCAGAGGAGGAAGACTGACATGTCCAATCATAACAAAACATCAGCTGGTAAATGGGCCTTCGCAATCACTGTCAACCAGCCTCCATTAGAAAGACCCCCTTTCCTGGACATCAATCAATGCTTTATGGACTGATTCCTTCATTCATTATTTAATTACAGCTATTTCAATATTTATTTAACCACTGAAGACTTTTTTGTGAGGCTTAATCACTTCTTTGTTGGCAATCACATTTTTACGTCTTGTTTATGTCAGTTTTTTCTTTCTTTTATCCTTTTTTTGGTAATAACTTTGTTCCTCTGCTCTGAATAAAAGCCGAGTGAGAACAGCAGAGCCGCTCCTATCACCACCTACAACAACTGGTGCCGGCTCAAAGCAGAGTGGTCGAAGCAGAGTGTCACACATTTGATCAACTCTAAAAGTGATCTGCTTTTAGATCACCGCTCTCTAATTCCAGAGCATTCAACGAACACACATTAAAAAAAAGACAACATCCCCAAAAGTGACAAGCCTTCTGCAGAAATCACATGCAAAACAGCCAGCTGTGGAAATCTGGAATTATTTCCTGAAATTAAGCCCATTAGCCGTGAAATTATTTGCTTTCATTTAAGACGCCATGCAATCCAATTTGAGGTGGCACACGCACACTGCATCTCTTTCCAATTTCCCACTGATCCCGCGGAACCGAACATCCACAAAAGAAGCGGCGTAGGTCACCTAAGTATAGAAAGAGGAGATATATCCTACTGAGAATCAGATTGAAATGGAAGATTAGTGAGGCTTTATCATGATATTCATTCCAACCACCCCAAA
>NW_019525240.1:395318-398135 GCF_002814215.2 Seriola lalandi dorsalis | reverse complement strand
GAACATCAGCAGCCAGCTTGCTGTTTTATTCCAGTTAACACACCAGCAAAGTTTTACAGAGGAACTTAAAGGAGCCACGGAGCAGAACGCTACATGGAGACCATCAGCTGACGGTGAAATCAGGACGGATTTATGGACTAAAACTGTCATTTACATAAACAGCAGAGAAACTGTTTTCTCTTTCACTGCCGCACTATTCTTTAACTATCAGTGTCGTTTATCGTATCAGGATTAAGTCATGATGAGGAGGCCCACAATTAGACTTTTTAGTTGTTTCATACCTCTGTGTTTTTCCTAATAAAATTGTCATTTTTTAAAGGTTTCACCAAGTGCTGCTCATATTCAGAATCAGCATAATCTCAGCAAATAATATGTCACTCAATAAAGACTTCTCTACAGTATAATAGGGGTTAATAGCCCATAGAACAAGACAAAACAAAAAACACTGAACCTTGATTTTTTCCTCATTTTATAGATGAAAGCTGTAAACCATAGTAAAGAAGGAAACACACAACACAGAAAGTTGTACATATTTGTTTGGATTGTTCTAGAGGTGATTTGAAGTTTCTATCTTTATCTCTTCATAAGATATGCTCATTTTCTGGAGAAGTGTTTATGGGTGTTTTTGTCTGTTCATTGAAAAATCAGCTCCAAATCCTCTGCTGCACTAAATATGTGACTGGTCACATCCTTCTGTCTTTATTCTGTCACTTCAATAAACTCAGACCAACTTTTCCTCACTCTGAGCTCAGAATAAAACAGTCCTGCTCCCATTCAGTTTTGGTATACAGCAAAGGCAGACCAAGCCTCTGAATCAGACACTCTGATTGGCTAGAGCCAATAGGAATGTAGAATTTTTAGAATCTCTGTAGATCTCACTGGTAAAGAATGTGGATGAGAATCAATCATTACATACACAGTCAGAAAGCAGCAATGCGCCAGACAAATGGTAAGATTACTCCAAATATTTCCTAACTTTTAATGTCGGTGTATCGATCAAAGTCAGTGACTCACATGGACAAACAGGTTTGATAGAAAGTGCAGATTCCCTAGTTTAAGGAAAATATATGGCACATCTCAAGCTCAAACGGTCATGGAGTAATGATGCTCTAAAGACAATGTGAAATTTGGAAGCATATACGCTCCCACGGGCCTAAGGGGGTTGACTGGAATTCCACTCACAGGTATTCTGATGCTGTTATAGACCTTATATTAATTATCAAATACCAATCAGTCAACAAGGACTGCTGCTTCTTCTTTGATTTATTCACACAGTGATGTTGAGGCGGTTCTGACTTGCCTCACAGGAAGGAGGTTCTGTGAGGGAACCTGCTGGGATGTTTCCGTGTCCACGATCTCCTTATGTCTCAGTTTCTGGCAGTTGTGTTTCATATACAAGCTGATCTCTCACGTGTTAATGTGAGGTTTTTGTATTGATCTGGACCCACTAGGCAGAACACAGAGTATGTTGAAAAATCAAGTCTTAGATTGTAATTCTTGTGAGGAAAGTGTGGAATGGAGCTGGTGATGGTGGTAGGGGTGAGGGGCTGTAGACGGGCTGGCAGTCATATGGCAGAGATGTGTACTTAGACCAGAATCCACACAACAGGTCAGACAGGTGAGTCAAACAACCAGGTATCCACGGAGCAGAGCAGGCAGACAAATTTCCAACAGGCCTGATGAACTGGAGCTGACGGGGCAGATGGAAGGGTTTGCAGGAGTATGGACCTGAGCACGGGAATGACAGAGTTACTAAATAATCATGAAACACTGAGCAACAAAGTGTACGAGCTGAGCTTGGCCGTAGCGTTTGTACCACATGAAGAGCGGAACGATCTGCCGGAGAATGGTGAGTACAACCACTGCAGCAGGTTGTGGAGTTGATTGCATGATAAGAAGCAGGTGAGTATGGAGACTAGACGGAGCAGGAACCAGGAAGCCACATCCAGCTGACACACACACACACACACACACACACACACACACACATACATACACTGAGAACAAACTGGGGACAAACAAACACATTTCCTAATTAAAATGTCTAAAAATAACTACACCTATGTTCTATATGTTGTTGAGTTGTGTTCTTCCATTTTCCCAAATGTTTCCATCAATTCTCAAACCAGAGAAGTCTGTGATTTTAATCATGGTAACGCTCCGTTCCATTGGTCGCCTATCAATGACATCATATCCTCTATGATCATGTGTCAGTATGTTTGTCTGACGAAGCTCAACATTGACTTTCATCTAGATTTAAGCCACATACACTTTTTACACCTTGGTGGTTTTCAGCTCTATATTTGACCCAGATGAAGGATTTTAGTCGTCGGACGTCTGGATCTGAAGTTATCAGAGAAACAAGCTGAGGAAATGTGAGACAGCTCAGCTCTCAGCTGCTGGAGACGTCCTGTCCTGTGTCACTGAAGAGCGTCGGTGAATCTCTAAGTTTTAAAGTCAAACTGTTTTCTGGGTGTTTCTGCTGGTTTTAATCTCCTGGTGTGTTTGTTATGGAGAGGAGGAAACCTCTGTGGATAATTCAGCTGCTGGTAAAAACCTGCTGAATGTCTGCTTCATAAGTTATCAGATAAACAATCCAAACAAAGTGTAGCGGCTATAATTCTATGAGCCGCTGAGAGTATGAGGTTGGGTCCTCAGGTTCATAGTTCTGTGACGCGCCAGGAGGGTATGAAGCAAGATACGCTGAGATCCAAAATACTTTCGTTGCATTTATTGCGTAAAAAGAGTACAGAGCTATCACAGCGTAGCGAGGATGGATGTATGAAAAAATGATAATAACAGATTAAACAGATACAA
>NW_019525240.1:389285-395298 GCF_002814215.2 Seriola lalandi dorsalis | reverse complement strand
GCATCAATCTCAGCTCCAACTCCACCCTGAGTCTCTGTCCTCCGTACAGCGTCGCTCAAATAATGACGGTTAGAATCACTGGGTCTGTTTGATTTCCTGAACCACTGACACTGAAGGAATCCAAACTGGGAGGAGCTTACGGTAACGGTGGTGAAGACAACTCACATCATGTGACACTATTTCATGACGTCACCGAACAGCATCTTTTTTTATTGTTTTGATTGAGAGACCCCTTGAGGTAGAAGTTACAGACTGTGAGTTTAGAGAACACATCTTGTGTGTGTGTGTGTATATACTGTATATATATATATATATATATATATATATATACTATATACTGTATATAGATAATACAGTATATACATACCTACATAGGATCAGCAGGGAGCAAATGATCTAGATAATAGAACATAATACATAATATAACATAATTATATTCGCACTCATGGTGAAAAGTGGATGTGATGAGCTTGGACTCAAAGCAGCAGTTATAGTTTCACTGGATGTTTCTAATGAAGATAAGTATTTTTGACCTCTTTACATTGTCCATATTTTTTATATATAATTTTTTTTTTTATTTACGTCTTCAGGACAGACGCTACAGTGACTGTATATTAGAAAGTGATGAGATTGACCAGGGCTAGCTGGTTAGCATGCTAAGTTCAATAGAAGAAAAGAAGTGATAGAAATAGAAGCAAAACAGGAGTTAACATTGGTGTTTCTTTCCACCTCTGGAGTCAGCTGTTGGTGAAACGATTTTGATAATGTTCTCACAATGTTTCTTTTAGACTGGTAAGTAAGCAGCTGCTACAGCTAACATTAGCTATGAAGCGATAGCAAAACTTACATTTAGCTTCTTTAAGGCTTAGTTTCTGAAGGAAACAGGCTGTGTGCATTTCTCTGTGGACTGAGTCTTTGATACTTCCACAATATTAATATGGAACCTAAACCTGCTTTATAATCAAACAACATGTGGACATCTACCTTTAGACTATATGAACCTTTAACCATATATGACTGTTTTCAACACTGAGCTTATTAAAGGTCAGTGGAGATGTGGAATATGCTACAGGAGTCAATGTTCCTATAAATGTTTTGATATATTTTTCTGCAGTGAAAACACATTGCTTTCGGGAGACATTGACATGGAACTCAAAAGGCAGCTATAAAAACTGTATTGTCAGAAGGCAAGCCCCGCCAGTATGAAATCGTTAGCACAGGCAACTTTTTGCCATGAGTTGTGGTTCGTCAACACAGGATGTTTGGTTCAAACAAATGAAAAGACTAAATGGGTGCATGCATCCAATCCACCAGCAGAAGACACGTAGATAAGGGTTCATAAACCACATCCTGTGACTGAGTGACAGCGCTGGATGTGCCTTTATGTGAGAGCACTGGGCGTCAACCATCCAAAGCAACATGTATTCACTGCAAGTTAACACCATAGCAGCGTACACCCTGAACCTGGCAGGAGCATCTAATGTCAGCATGGAGGGAGACCAGAGGACGTAAAGGTAATGACAAAATAGAAGTCCAGTGGAATGTAAATAGATGCATCTCCACCCCCTCCACCCAGACTAATGTCCCGGTAGTAACATTGCTCCTGTTTGTGGGAGGTGAAAGGACTGTCCATCTCTGTCTGTCTGTATGCTGTCTTCTGGTTTATACATCTTTACAAAAATAGAAACTCACTTCCTTGTTCAGTCAGAGCAGTGTATGGAGGCTGCAGGCTGTCAGCAAACAGAAGGTAAACAGAAGCTACTGGAGTAATGATGGTTGACCCCCTGACCTTTTGTCAACACCACTATTAGGTCATAATGTTCATTCTACCAACCCTTTACCCCCCCCCCCCCCCCTTTACCAACCCTTTCATGCAACTGTGAAAGCCAAGATTTTTTTCCTCTGTGTTTTTGTTTTCACTAGACATGAAAAAAATATTTTGAATTAAATTTCTTTGTTTCACATGTTATGTGAATGAAATGTCCACTCAGAATTTTAAGTGATACCTGATAACTGTATAATAAATCAAACAGTGTATTTTGTGGAAACTGTCTACATGAAATATCCATTTATTAACATATTTTAACATATACAGTTATTGGCTATGGGAAAATATTGTCTAGAGCTGCAATGATTAGTCCATTAATCGATTAGTTTGTCAGACGTTATTTATGAATTATTTTATAATCGATTCATAAATTTTAAAGCAAAAATGCCTTGACTTGACTTGATACTTCTTTTTTTTTTTGATTGACTAATTAATCAGTTCATTGTCAAAATGATCAGCAGATTAATTGATAATGGAAATAATTCTTAGTTGCAGCCAAAAACACTTTCTTCTTCAGCAGTCTTGAAGTGTACATGAGTTCCTCAGTTCTCTCTACTACGAAGGCTGGCACACAGCCACAACACACAGACAGATGTAGTTTTTCATGTGCATGCAACACCATTTGTTTTTCATTCTTTGTTTTCAGTGAGCTGAGGCCATTCTGACTTCAGGATATACAAATGTCCTAATGTGTTCCACTTGTAGAAAAAGGAAATATCAAAATCTAATGCACAGATTCTGACCCATACCTTTCCAGTCACAAGCAACCTCATACCTGCTGGGTAAAAGGTGTCTTGCTTAATGGAGCAACATGTAGAGGAAATGAGGGTAAAGTGTGTGTGTATTCATTTCAGTGTATGTGCTATCTGAGCATGAATACAGGTGTGTGCATATGTGTGTTAATCAGTTTCACACTAATTTTGTTATCAGAGACGGTCCAGAAAGGAGGGCACCTTTAAACCAGATTAACATTTGCTTGTGCATTATATAAGCAAACACAATGGCCTTGATTGTGATAAAAATAAGCGGGAAAAGCTTATCGCAGCCAGTCCATCACTCACACCCTCTGACACAGTTTTCCTTTTTTTTTTTACCTGTTTTGATCAAAGATTTTTCTTCACTTCCTTTGTTGTCAATGTCATTTAGACCTCTGTGTTTTCAGTGCTTAATATTGCTCATGTCAGCTGTCACTCAGACTGTGATTTATTAAATCTGACTTTAGTTTTATTGGTGAAATAGGTAAGAAAGGTTTGTTGTGTTCTCACAGATAAGGGATACCTACAGTCTGATTTTAAATCATAATTTATTCTGACTCCAAAAGATAAATGTGCCTGGATGAATGCGGGCAAGGGAGTCAAATGAGCAGTGCGTGCTCCTGACTCAATGCCTCTCTTAGAGCCCTGGAGTAAAGCATCTTACCCCAGTGTAGTGCAAAAAGGCCCATTCACACCAACATTCAAAACTACAACATTTTCATTTCATCTCAAATGAGGTTTCACAATCTGGAAAGAAGTACATTTGAAGAAGTGTGTGTAAGCTGGTGTGTGGACCATCTGGCGCAAAAGCTGTGTATTCAATGTCCTTTATTTTGATAGAGATAAATTAAGTTAGCATTAGCACAACCACTAACACTGTGTCAGCCAATGCTAGTTACAAGCTAACAAACAAATGAGTCTGGGTCTGACTGAGGCTCAAACATGTGGCTCGGTCTCTCTGATGTTTCCTCCTCTAACCATCTAAATACACTCAGCTCTTTTACCGGTCACATGCTAACAAACAACATAAACAAATAACTATGTTAACCGTTCTGATCCGTCTGCTAGTCTCTGGTTCTGGTCTCAGACTCCTCATCTGAGTCTGGGTCTGACTGAGGCTCAAACATGTGGCTGAGTCTCTCTGATGTTTCCTCCTCTAACCATCTTGATGCTCTCTGCTCTTTCACCTGTCCACCTGGAGCAAGCAGGTGGTGGGCGGGGCTCAAGGCCTGATCCTGATTTCTCAATAAGGAAGTAAGAGGAGATGAGCTTCCTAGGATGGAGTAAAATTCCCGGCCTGAATTATTGTTTCAGTCTGCCCCTGTTTCCAAGACTATTTCTTTCTGTCACCTATGCATTGAAGCTTTTATGCTTCTTTATGTTTTTATTACAAGCTTGACGACTTCAATGCACTGTTTGCAGGTCACCCTTAAAAGTCTTTAAGTTTATTACAGCTGATACAGAAAGAAGAAAAGAGCTGCACCGGCCTCAGGATATATTTTAGGATTCTGGGACTTTACCCCAAATGTTTGGTTGATGTGATTTTTCCCTGGCACATCCTTCATTCCACAGCTACCAACTATAACTGACTGTGCTGCTGCTTTCTTTAGTTCTCTTAATGTCAGGCACTTTGAGCTGCATTTTGTGTATGAAAGGTGCTACTGTATATAAATGAAGTGCACTGACCTTGCATTTGCGAAATGTTCCCAGGGTAAAGCCATGGAGAGTCAGACAGTGATGAGCTGCTACAACTATACTGTAGTAGTTAAATAAACACTCTTCATGTTTTATTGATGCAACCATTGAAACCAACTACCCTCAACCTCCCTCAGCCACATACACATACACACTGAAGGCTGGAGGTTCAGGAGATTTTCCTGCTCATCAAATCAATCAATAACCACTTGCTATAAACTAAGCAAGCATGAAAATGAACAAGCAGGGAAGTCTTATATTCCCCAACCGTATCCCACAGTATGTTTACTGACTCTGTCCCTGAATCCCTGTTAAATGGAACAGCAGCACACAGAAGAAAGGACAACTCAAGCTTCAGAGGTCTGGTCTCAGAGAAACCTTAAAATTGTAGTTTTAGTCAATACAGCCTTGTTTTGAGGGGATGTCCCCAGCTGAAACGGTATTAAATCAATCACAATTTTTAGAAGTACTATATAGTAGTAAAAGTATCAAATACAAGTGGAACTCTTTCAGCCTTGATGCATTGACATGCTAAGTTTCATTTGACTTACTGAGGATCTTTGACTTCATCCGTCCATCTGTCACATTCTCGTGGACACGATATCGACATAACGCCTTGACGGAACGTCTTCAAATTTGGCACAAACATTCACTTCGACTCAAAGACAAATTGATTAGATTTTGGTGGTCAAAGGTCAAAGGTCAAAGGTCAACGATAGTGTGACCTCACAAAACACTTTTAAGCCATAACTCAAGACTTCACAGCAATTACGTCAAAACTTCCACACAAATGGTTCATATTTTATATGACTCTGGATAAACAGGGATTTAATGTGAAACTAGTCAGAGTGGAGGAGACAGAAGATCATGAGGAAGTGATTCTGATCCTGATTTTAGATTATTATTATATTTTTTTATATTAATATTCAGCAGTAATTTCTCATGTGATGCCACAGTATTTCAGAGTTGAGATTTGGGTTTAAGTCATGGAGATGATCAAGAGATCAGATAAGTTCCTACTGTAATTAGTGAAATTCCAATAATTAGGGAAAAATCAGTAAAGAGTATAGGTAGGTGGTACAAGGCAGACTTGAATGACGGAGAACAGGTAGTGCAGTTTCGGAAGGATGTTGCTGAGGGACTGGATAGAATAGATAAATCAGGGCTGCCAGGAAAGTTGAAACTGTGGTGTCTGCAGTTTGGGTTATTTCCCAGGCTGATGTGGCCACTGTCTGTATATGAGATTCCAATATCCACTGCAGAAAAAATGGAAAAATTAGTTAGCTTTTACATTAGGAAGTGGCTAGGTGTTCCAAGATGTTTAAGCACAGTGGCACTGTATGGGAAAGGCATACTTCAGCTCCCAGTAACTAGTCTAGTGGAGGAGTTTAAATGTACCAAGGTTAGGACAGAGCTCCTGTTATCTGGGAGCAAAGATGCGGTAGTTAGTAAGGTGGTTCCAAACCCAATCAAGGGGAGAAAGTGGAATCCAAGAATCGCAGTGCAGGAGGCAGAAGCAACGCTTAGGCATACAGAGATTGTGGGTAATGTCCAAATAGGCCGGGGAGGCTTGGGGCTTGGCCCAAGCAAACCGGTGTGGAGTAGAGCAGGTCCCAAGGAGAAGAGAAAGCTTGTCGTGGAGCAGGTTCGTAGACAGGAGGAATTATTAAGGGGTGCTAAGGCAGTGGCCCAGGCTAAGCAGGGACAGTGGGTGAATTGGGAAGGTGTAGATAAG
>NW_019525240.1:388444-388886 GCF_002814215.2 Seriola lalandi dorsalis | reverse complement strand
GACCTAAAACAAAGAAAGGTGCAATCAAGTTTGTTCAAGAGGGAGAGAAAGTTGGTAAGACAACAAGAAGGCAAGGCAGCTTAGAAGGTGCTTGTGATTGGGAAATGCAGGTAGATTTAGGAGGAAAGCTTCTTGTTCCCCAGGAAATAGCCATTACAAAAGCTAAGGCCTGATATAGTCTTGTGGTCTAGGAGTAGAATGAAAGTATATTTCATAGAGCTGACTGTTGCGTGGGAGGCCTTAGTTGAGGAAGCATATGAAAGGAAAAAGCTCAGGTATGCAGAGTTAGGGGCAGAAGCAGAGCAGCGAGGATGGAAAGTTAGGATTTGTCCAGTGGAAGTAGGATGTAGAGGATTTGTAGCAAGGTCTGTTGTCTCTTTGGTAAGGGAGTTAGGAGCAAGTGGACAGAGTGTGAGGAAAATTGTAAAGGACATGTCAGATG